>NW_019946301.1:51903-62082 GCF_002910315.2 Salvelinus sp. IW2-2015 | reverse complement strand
TTATGTGTCCATTCACAGATACATACAAGGCATTTCATCATTAAGTCCTTTTGGAAACAATGTCTGGAGGGTGAAAATCCAAAACATTCCTCTTACTCAGAGTATTATTTTATCATCCCCTGTCTGAATATCTTAACTTTCTCTATGCCACAAAATCTAAAGGTGGAAATGTCATGCCTTCAATGTCATTGAAATGTCCAGCGACTGGATAATCTGTCGTTTTCTCCTGATTGTAACTTTTATTCCATTTGCACAACAGCATGTGAATGTATTGTCAATCAGTGTTGCTTCCTTAGTGGACAGTTTAGATTTCACAGAAGTGTGATTGACTTGGAAGTTACATTGTGTTGTTTAAGTGTTCCCTTTATTTTTTTGAGCAGTGTGTATATATACTGTATATATATAATATAAAAATTATCTTTTCATTCAATCATATGGTTTGGTTTCATACTTCAAACTTTGGTAGGTCAGGTAGTCAAAACTAGATCAGTGTTGGTTAATGGTAGGTCGGGTAGTCACACAATAGATGGGTGATGGTTAATGGTAGGTCCAGGTAGTCACAAACATATGATGAGTGTTGGTTAAATGGTAGGTCCGGATAGTCACAACAATAGATGAGTGGTTGGTTAAATGGTAGGCTCAGTAGTCCACAATAGATGGGTGTTGGTTAAATGTAGGTCCGGTAGTCACACAATAGATGGGTGTTGGTTAAATGTAGGTCCATGGTAGTCACAACAATAGATGCGATGTTGGTTAAATGGTAGGTCCAGGTAGTCACAACAATAGATGGGTGTTGGTAAATGGTAGGGTCCAGGTAGTCACAACAATAGATTATGTGTTGTTAAACGGTAGGTTCCAGGTAGTCACAACAATAGATGGGTGTTTGGTTAAATGGTAGGTCAGGTAGTCACAACAATAGATGGTGTTGGTTAAATGTAGGTCAGGTAGTCACAACAATAGATGGATGTTGGTTAAATGGTAGGTCCAGGTGTCACAACAATAGATGGGTGTTGGGTTAAATGGTAGGTCCAGGTAGTCACAACAATAGATGAGTGTTGGTTAAACGGTAGGTCAGGTAGTCACAACAATAGATGGGTGTTTGGTTAAATGGTGGGTCCGGGTAGTCACAACATAGATGAGTGTTGGTTAAATGGTAGGTCCAGGTGTCACAAACAATAGATGGGTGTTGTTTAATGGTAGGTCCAGGTAGTCACAACAATAGATGGGTGTTGGTTAAATGGTAGGTCCAGGTAGTCACAACAATAGATGGATGTTGGTTAAATGGTAGGTCCAGGTAGTCAAACAATAGATGGGTGTTGTTGTTAAATGGTTAGGATCCAGGATAGTCAGCACAATAGATGAGTGTTTGGTTAAACGGTAGGTCCAGGTAGTCACAAAATAGATGGGTGTTGGTTAAATGGTAGGCTCAGTAGTCACAAAATAGATGAGGTTGGTTAAATGGTAGGTTTCAGGTAGTCCCAACATAGATGGGGTGTTGGTTAAATGGTAGGTCCAGGTAGTTCACAACAATAGATGGGTGTTGGTTAAATGGTAGTCCAGGTAGTCACAACAATAGATGGGTGTTGGTTAAATGGTGATTTAATGAATGGAGGGATTTGGAGAGAGCTAAGTTTTTTTTCTTCCTGTGAGCGAGGAGCGGTTTTTAGCAGAGTGTTGGAAAGGACGTGGAGAGACGGAGCGTTGCACCGCTCTGTAAGCAATGAGCGGGATTTCAGACCATCAACACCGCTCACACACTTGGTTTGTGTATAAACTGACGTTGTATGAACTGGTGTGTATGTTGAACCTCTGGTGTGTGTTTTGACCTCTGTGTGTGTTTTGACTCTTTGTGTTTTTGACCTCTGTGTGTGTTTTGACCTTGTGTTGTACCTTGTGCTCTCTCATCCAAGGGCAACGCCTGTGATCTCCTGCTCCTCTGTGTGTGTTCTTCCTCCTGAGGTCTCCACACGCTCTCATGTCTCTCTCTGTTACAAACCCCTCCTCTCTGGTCCTCTCTCCAGTCTCTAACTAACACACTCCTCTCTGGTTCCTTCTCCAGTCTCTAAACTAACACCTCTCCTCTGGTCCTCTCCTCCAGTTCTAACTAACACCCTCCTCTCGGTCCTCTCCTCCAGTCTCTAACACCGTATCACACAACACCCAGAAACAAACTCACTTCTTTTGGATTTAATGCTTCATACTGTGATATGCTACTTAATGCTGGTGAATGTTGTGTCCTGTGTCATTTATCCAGTACTTTTTTTTATTGTTTTTTCTACAGGTTGTCAGTGGGTAATAGTTTTCACTTGTCTTACCTCTGGGGTAGAATGTAATCTTAGTTTGTTTCATCTCAATGTTGATATGATGATGCATTGAAAGGCTGACCATGTCATTTTTGCTGATATCAGAATCCTTCGCTAAAGATACATAATAACAAGCCTTTACCTTGGTAAAATGTTCCTGTCTTCTGCTTCTCAGTGTGTTATTTGTGTTTGTCAGACTACATGAGGGTGCTGTCCACAGCGTCTGCTTCTTGACGTAGGAGAACCCCTACGCCCACTCAACGACCGCTGGCCGTGGCTGTAAACCACAGAGAGCAGCTATGTAGAGATGAAGAGTCTGTCACCACGACGTGTCTAACTGCTCTCTGCTATAGTCACCACCACCAAGCAGCAAGAACGTCTATGACGTGGGTGAGTTATAGATATATAGTTATTAAGATGTCCTACTGCTCCTCTGCTATAGTCACACCACCACCACCAGCAGAAAGTCTATGACGGTTGGTGAGTTATAGATATATTATATAGATGTCCTACTGCTCCTCTGCTATAGTCACACCACCACACCAGCAAGAACGTCTATGAGTGGGTGAGTTATGGGGGTCCCCTTAGTTCTGGAGAAGATGAGCTCATGAGGAAGATGAATTAGTTTTTCTGTGTAACTGACGGTTCAGTCTGTTGTTTCTGTTGTCTCTGTCTGTTGTTCTGTTGTTGTCTTGTCTGTTGTTCGTCTGTTTGTTCTGTCTGTTGTTTCAGTCTGTTGTCTCTGTCTGTTGTCTCTCTCTCTCTCTGTCTGAGGGTTATGTGTGGAGGGCACTTGTATGAAGTGTTTGAATGATGATAAAAGTTCAAACTCTCTTTCTCTCTTCATCCCTCCATCCTCTATCTCCATATCTATCCTCCATCCCCCACTTATCTCCATCCCCATAATCTCTATCCTCCATCCCCTATCTCCCTCTCCTCATCCCCCTATCTTATCCTCCCCATATTCTATACTCATCTCTATCCTCCATCCCCTATTTCTATCCTCCATCCCCCTATCTCATCCTCCATCCCCTATCTCTATCCCTCCATCCTATCTCTCTCCTCATCCCCTCTATCTCTACCTCCATCCCCTATCTCTATCCCTCCATCCCACCTCCTATCCTCCATCCCCCTATCTCTATCCCTCCATCCCTATCTCTATCCTCATCCCCTTCCATCCCATCCCTATCTCATTCCTCCATCCCCCTATCTCTAACCTTCCATCCCATATCTCTATCCTCTATCCCTCCATCTCTATCCTCATCCCCTATCTCTAACCCTCATCCCCCTATCTCTATCCCTCCATCTCTATCCCTCTATCCCTCCATCTCTATCCTCCATCCCTCTATCTCATTCTCCATCCCATTTCTCTATCCCTCCATCCCTCTATCTCTTATCCACCCTATCTCTATCCCTCCATCCCCCTTATCTCCATCCCCTTTAGAACCAAGGTGAGTGTTCTCCAGGGCTGTTAATGGTGTGGTGGTTCCCACGTACCCTCAGAACCCGTACGACCTCCCCAGGAACAGCCACATCCCCAGCCACTACGACCTGCTGCCCCTGAGACACAGCCAGAGCTACAGCCCTACACACAGCCAGAGCCACAGCCACCAGAGCCACAGCCCACCCCTGCCCGGCAGCCCTGCCAGCTCCCTGCTATAGATAGACCACTCCCTAACGCTGGGCCGCGACCTTAGACCTATGACTTACTGTTGGGGCACGGGCTGCTCCACCTGGGGTTGCGGATAAAGACTGTATTGTGACTATAGAGACAAAGTACCAGTACAACATCAGTGTTGTGGACATACTAGATGATATACCAACAGAAGCAGCTCTGTGTGGACTCACTGCTGTGTGGACTCACTGCTGTGTGGACTCACTGCTGTGTGGACTCACTGCTGTGTGGACTCACTGCTGTGTGGACTCACTGCTGTGTGAGACTGGATAAAGCATACTGAAAGTGTAATATATTAGAGCTATTTGAAGTGTCTGAGGAAGACACTGGGAAGTCATATAACTAGTGGAGATGTGTGGTACCCTCTTTGTTTACACTCTGGCTCGGTGGAGGACACACACACATCCTAGGGAAGGAAGGAAGGACAGACACACACACACATACACACACACACACACACACACTATGAAACAGACCTGTGGAGTCATGAACACAAAAAATTATGGACCGCTATATAGTCATGCCTGGCTCAGTGATTCTATTCCATGTCTGGATTGGGTGACCAGAGAACCAACCAGGCTGCCCCTAGAGAAGGACAAACCACCAGGAACCAACCAGGCTGCCCCTAGAGAAGGACAACCACAGGGAACCATACCAGGCTGCCCCTAGAGAAGAGAAACCACCAGGAAGCAACCAGGCTGCCCTAGAGAGGAAAACCACCAGGAAGCAACCAGGCTGCCCCTAGAGGAGGACAAACCACCAGGAAAGTAACCAGGCCTGCCCCTAGAGAAGGACAAACGACCAGGAGCAACCAGGCTGCCCCTAGAGGAGGACAAAACCACCAGGAAGTAACCATGCTGCCCATAGAGAAGGACAAACACAAGGAAGCAACCAGGCTGCCCTAGAGGAGACAACCACCAGGAAGCAACCAGGCTGCCCCTAGAAGAGGACAAAACCACAGGAGTAACCAGGCTGCCCCTAGAGAGGACCAAACACCAGGAAGCAACCAGGCTGCCCTAGAGGAGGACAAAAACCCAAAGCGTAACCAGGCTGCCCCTAGAGGAGGAACAAACCACCAGGAAGCAACCAGGCTGCCCCTAGAGAGGACAAAACGACCAGGAAGAACAGGCTGCCCCTAAGAAGGCAGAGAAAACCACCAGGAAGTAACCAGGCTGCCCCTAGAGAAGGACAAACCACCAGGACCAAACAGGCTGCCCCTAGAGGAGGTCAAAGGACACCAGCCAGGCTGCCCTAGAGGAGGTCAACCACCAGGAAGCAACCAGGCTGCCCCTAGAGGAGGACAAAACCACCAGAAAGCACCAAGCCTGCCCTTAGAGAAGGACAAACCCACCAGGACAGCAACCAGGCTGCCCCTAGAGGGAAGAGAAACCAACAACTGCCTCAGATGAGACAGCTTGGCAGCAGTCAACAAAGGCATTAGGATCTGCCATCTATCAGGCAGTGTGATTTGGAGAAAGTATTTAAGAGACAATCAATCATAGACGAATGGGGACTGACTGGCGTTGGACTTCCCTGTTCTGTTTCTGTAATATTGATATCGCTAGCAACACAGCTAACACTCTTAAACTGCATAGATAGAAGGAGAGGAGATCCATGACAGTTCTAGACAAACAGTTAATTGTAATCTAATTAGGGCCACACGACGTCTTTGAGGAAGGGAACGGGTGAAACGGGAGGGAACTACTTTTCGTTTACCATTGAAAACGTTTTCTACGGTGTGCACTAATGAATCGACCCATGGTTATATACTTAAAAGAAAAATGATATATTACAAAAACGCTTAACTTTTACAACTCATTGTGAGCATGTACTAACGTTGTGGTATTTTTCCCATCTTTGCTGATTTCATGTTTATGTTTTTAAGATCCTTAACGGTCATATTTTCTATCTTTCTGAAAGTTCATTTTCTGTCATATTATTGTATATAAAGTTAAGGAATTTAATGTTGGCGTTACAGTAGTGTTAGTGACTTTATGTTGTGTAATGCTGGTAAATGTGCATGCCAAATTATGAATCTAAGTATAGTAGTATACAGAGAATACCCCTAATGTCATTGTTAAACCATTTGGTACAAACTAACTGTTATTTCATAGATTTTACCCATGTTTACCCACTGACCGTTTTGAACATGGGAATGAATCCTCGTTGAACTGCTTTACAAGAATYTGCAATGACARGAAGGAAAAGAGAACTGTTCAGAYGTATTGATGCTGCCAAAATGTTCACTGGAAATGATGAAGTCCCATTTCCAAATGTAGCACCATTGTAGAGAAACCAGTTCATATTTGTGAACGATGCACATCACCATTTTAAGTTATAGTAACCCTGTAATAATTAGTTGTATACTTTTACACCCTGTGACACAATGTGYTAACGACAGAACCATTACATTGATCTCTATCTCTACGTGAATATTTCACAGATTCAGCCAATAACAATGACATGTTTATAACAGGCCCGATTCAGACTTGAGGTAAGTATACTTAACATGGACTTAAGACAACATATCCATGTCTGAATTGGGCCCGACATGAGTAACAGGACAATCATACACACACAGTTTTTTCCCCCCTCATGGCTTTGTTAGTTTGTTAGTTGATATTTCTCCTCATAAGGATAAGAGGTACGTCCCAACTCGCACCCTTTCCCCTTCATAGTGCACCAGAGCACTGGTCAAAAGTGGTTCACTATTAAAAGACTAAGGTGCCATTTGGGACATAGTCTAGAATTCCCATAGTCTGATGTAACCTGATGTAACCCAACACTGCTTTGGCTTTTTCCTCTTTTAAAGTGTTTTAAACTTCAATAAAGATGCCATAGCTCAGGGCGAGGGGGAGTGTTGTCTTGTCTGGGGGGGGGCATGTAGCCTAGCGGACTAGTAACCGAAAGGTCGCTGGTTCAAATCCCGAACTGATTATGTWAAAAAATATTGAGCAGGGCACATAACCCAAGTTGCTCTGGATAAGAATTGTCTCGACTGTGACTTACTGCTCACCAGGGTTGTTGGTTCCACTTTTCTGGCCTCTGTTATTTACTTAACAAATAAGGAACTCTCAAAATGTGCACTTATAAATCATAACAATTTTTTATCAAAATACAGCTGTAGACAGAAGTCAAAGATCAAACATCACACATACAACTGATGTCTCTCCTGAGTTCTTCCCCGAACAAAAGACAGGATCTTATATATCCAAGATCACACCTTACGGTATGACCTCCGCCTTACGGTGTGACCTCCGCCTTACGGTGTGACCTCCGCCTTACGGTGTGACCTCCGCCTTACGGTGTGACCTCCGCCTTACGGTGTGATCTCCGCCTTACGGTGTGACCTCCGCCTTATGGTGTGACCTCCGCCTTACAGTGTGACCTCCACCTTACTGTGTGACCTCCACCTTATGGTGTGACCTCCACCTTACGGTGTGACTCGCGCCTTACGGGGGTCGCCTAGGTGTGACTCGCGCCTTACGGTGTTGACTCCGCCTTACGGTGGGTGACCTCCGCCTTAACGGTGTGACCTCCGCCTTACGGTGTGACCTCCGCCTTACCGGTGTGACCTCCGCCTTACGGTGTGACTCCGCCTTAGGTGGTGACCTCCGCCTTACGGTGTGACCTCCGCTTACGGTGACCTAGCGGTGTGAACTCCGTACCTTACGGTGTGAACTCGCCTTACGGTGTGTACTTCCGCGCTTACGGTGTGACTCTCGCCTTACGGTGTTGACCTCCACCTTACGGTGTGACTCCCGCTTACGGTGTGACCTCCCCTTACGGTGTGAACTTCCGCCTTGAGGTGTGAACTCCGCCTTACGGTGTGACTCCGCCTACGGTGTGAACTCCGCCTTACGGTGTGACCTCCACCTTACGGTGTGGACCTCCACCTTATGGTGTGACCTCCACCTTATGGGTGTGACCTCCACCTTACGGTGTGACCTCCACCTACGGTGTGACTCTTCGTATCTCCTATGTCCAAAACCTGCATGTGCAGCTAAAAGAACAAGTTATTCTTAACACAAACGTTTCTGAGAACCTGTCTCAGCGGTATGCAAATCTGCCTTTGTTTCAGAGAAAAACAGACGCTGTCTTCTCTGTGTCTCGCCATCACCCTCAGTCCTTTTCTACCTTTTCTCACAGACGCGTGGCTGAGGGTTTTGGCAGAGAGCTAGACACAGACAGAGGCTCAATATTCAGCTATACAGTGAGCATAAGTACAATGGCACGTAAGCAAATTAAATAACAACATAATCAATGGTGGGGATCTTTAGAAGACCCATAATCTATTGTAAGCCTTCAGGGTCAACCGAAATAGATCGTTGGCTGTGAAACGTATTGTTCTTCTCTGTTCATTTTTTTTTGGGGTCTTGACATGGTCAATAACTCAAGCATAGATTGGTAACTATTTGTGTTCTAATTTGGCACACAGACACTAGAGGCCATGAGTAACTTGGTGAAGGAATGGCACGCGACTGGGCCTGTAGGTGGCGCTGTTATAAGAAGTCTCCCTTAAACCTCATATGCGTCGCCCCGTTTGACCTAGAGACTTGAGACTTTGTATGTAGGTGTTTTTTACTCATGCTAAACACATTTACCTCAAGGACCATAAGATAGATTTTCTCCATCTTGGACATTTTGGAAAACTTTAGAAGAGAAGAAAAAGTGTTTTCTCATGAACCATAAAACCAAATCACACATTGTGTATGTATGGTATATTTCTATCAACTTAGTTTGACTCAGAGGATTGGTTTAGCGATGAGTTATTTTGATGCAATCAGGAAACATTTTTAGGGTCATTACCATGATGAACCATGTTAAGTTTGGCATTGAGATCTTAAACTAATAAGGGAAAAATATTAACCATACACTTTTTTTTGACTATGTAACGCTAATGCTTTAAAAAATAATAACAAATCTTCTTCTCCTGGACTAAAAGTCAGATTCACTCCAGATTTGGTCTTTGGATCACAATAGGCCCTAAAGAGTGAGAAAATAAAGCTGATGCATTCCAAGATGGCCACACTATACCAATAGATGCATATTAGCACATACTGTATGTTAATATGCAAAAAATACTTTWAAAAAAMTATTATTCTCATGAACCATAGGTCCAAATGACACCAAATAATTAGAAATGTAGTCCCATGGTACATGTCGTAGTTTGAGAAAAGCTGAGGGATTGYTTAAGAGATGGCTGAGTTATTGACATGTCTAAAAATCTGATTTCACCATTTGAACCACTGTAAATCCAGTCCACAGTCAGGGCTATCAYCTTGAAACTCATCGCTATCAAGGACACCCCTAAGATGAACCTCACTGAATTTGATATTGACACAAAAATAAAAAAAAGTAATTACAGGGTTACTAAAACTCATTCTTTGCAAATGTAACACTACAGCTCAGAATGATCTGCAGTCATCATCTCCTCGTGAACCATGGCGTCAGATTCACTCCACATTTTGTATGTAGACTCTTTGTATCAGTCTTTAATGGTTTTGAGATTTATTTTTGTTTTGCTGCATTCAAATATGGCCACACTGTACCTCTATATGTACGTTAGCACATATGCTAATGCTAAAATACTGATAACATCTTCTCATTAATTTTTTTTTGTCAGATTGACTCCAGATTTTGGTATATAGACTCAATGAATTATCTTCAAATGAATCTGAGAATGATTACTTGCTGCATTCAAAGTCAGACACGCTATACCACTAGATGACACCATATCACACCAGGGCTATACGAATTGAACCGATGGACAAGGGGCCATGAAATTTGGTATGTAAACCTAATGTCTATGTCCTTAGAAGCTGTGTGAATATAAAGTCACTGCAACCTTAGATGGCAGACCAATTGGTGGCACTATAGATGTCATTGGCACCAGTATAGATGTCATTGGCACCAGTATAGATGTCATTGGCACCACTATAGATGTCATCGGCACCACTATATATGTCATTGGCACCACTATAGATGTTATTGGCACCACTATAGATGTCATTGGCACCACTATAGATGTCATTGGCACCACTATAGATGTTGTATTTGGGCACACTATAGATTGTCATTGGCACCACTATAGTATGTTTTTGGCACCACTATAGATGTCATTGGCACCACTATAGATGTGTATTGGCACAACTATAGATGTCATTGGCACACTATAGATGTTATTGGCAACCACTATAG
>NW_019946301.1:46357-50826 GCF_002910315.2 Salvelinus sp. IW2-2015 | reverse complement strand
ATTGGCACCACTATAGATGTCATTGGCACCAGTGGCACCATGGGATCTAGAGCAATACCTATTGATCAAGTGGACTTTGTTTCATGCAAATGAATGTTAMATTTAAATTATGAAGATTAACAATATGAAATATCTTGATTAGTATTTCTTTATTATCACATATTGTTGCCTTTTTATGTGGCTTGCGCAGTCAYCATATATAACACTCAATACATGAAAGAATTGGCTTTAAGAATGATTACCTGCTGCATTCAAAATAACCAACCTACATTACTAGACTAAACCTCACTTGCATCATCCGTGTGGTATGGTGATAAACATGGTAATGCTTTCACTGATTGCACATAAAGGAAGATAGTTCCTACATGATTGAGTGCTTGCTTTGTTATCTAACTGATCTTGTGTCCTTTCTGCCATCCTGTGAACCCCGTTCATTGCTGCTCGCTGCTATTTTTCCGATTTCACATTTTCCTAAATGAAAAGCATTGAAGAAAATTGGAATTTCAGTGTAAATGACCCCAACCGTGCTGCTCGCCATGTATTCCTTGTCAGAAAATACTGTCCAATAATTTGTTACCAAATGAAATGTCCAATAAATGTTACCAAATTAAATGTCCGATAATTTGTTACCAAATGAAATGTCCAATAAATGTTACCAAATTAAATGTCCGATAATTTGTTACCAAATTAAATGTTATTCTGCCTTTGTATGCAAATACCAACTAAGAGAGTTGAAATGTTTATGACTGGTGCGCTTTATTAATATGAATTGATAACTTAAGATTAAACAAAAACACAATTATACAATTGATCAATCTGTACAAAACATAAAAGTGTCCGTTTCGACTACCCCCCCCACACATATAATCCTCCAAATGCATTGAAATTACATCGTTTGACTTTCAAATGTTTTACAATGGAATTACAATCAGTTATAGTGACAGCATGTCATTATAGTTCGACAACAATCATGAACCAAATAAAAAACAGTTCATTAAAAAACATATGGAGGTATATGAGAAGGCTTGAAATCATTTTTCAACAAGGACAAAAACAATCACTTCTTCTACACTTCCATAGACTGCTAGTTCGAAATGTTCCTATATACCCTCTATCTAGTGCACTACTTTTGACCAGATCCCTATGGGCCCTGGTCAACAGTAGTGCACTAGAAGGGAATATGGTGCCCTAGTTGTGTGTTGACAGGCTGACAAGTACCGTTGTTAGATAACGCCATTGGTACTGTCAGATGGACTCCACACACTCAATAGCTATACCTACCTTTGCTCTATACACACCACGCACACACACACGGGGCTCAAGCGCTATATTTCCATGGTTACAATACCACCATCACACACAGATCAGCTACAGTAGGAGTTCAACAGAACACTCTGAATAGCCTGGAATCACAAACTGATTTAGCTACATTCACTGTTGTTTCAAATGGTGAGCGCAGCACTCGAGTCTGGTTTAACC
This sequence comes from Salvelinus sp. IW2-2015, assembly GCF_002910315.2. Classification (NCBI taxonomy): domain Eukaryota; kingdom Metazoa; phylum Chordata; class Actinopteri; order Salmoniformes; family Salmonidae; genus Salvelinus; species Salvelinus sp. IW2-2015. The sequence goes on along the minus strand of NW_019946301.1, from coordinate 49,347 downwards.
AGGCTAACTCTGAAATATTAGTATGTGATTTAGCAGGAACCTCCGTCCTACATCAGTGATAGAGCAGTGAACTATAGATGGGTTGCCTGGCAACGTTACAACAATGATGTAAACTGATTTATGTTTTCAATAAACATTTAGAGACTAAATATAGTTTACATGTTGTCAATAATCCTATGTTCTAAGCCAACCTGTCAGTTTCCTGCCTCTCGGTTGCACGCGCCAGGTTGGCGTCAATTCATTTCAATTGGAAAAGTAAACAATTCACCCAAAAATTATTGAAAAGTAATTTGAACTTCCTGAAATTGACTGGATGAAATGAATTCGCCCCGACCCCGGCATCGGTTTTGTACGTAACATCCCACCCGTATACAGGATAGTGGAGTGACATTATGCCACCAGGAATGTAATTTGAATTCAGAAATGTCATTTTAGTTCTATTTCTGGTGGTAGTAATATTAGCCTGGGTGCCAGTCTGTTTGTGCTCTCTTCCCACTCCATGTGGAACTGTCATGTAAAACATGGTTTGGCTTGACAATGGACTGGGCAAAAAACAAAACGATCTGGGACCAGGCTATAGTAATATCACTAATTAAGGCAGATCTGGGACCAGGCTATTAATATACTACATTAGAGAAGATCTGGACCAGGCTATAGTAATATCACTACATTAGAGGCAGATCTGGGACAGGCTATAGTAATATCACTACATATAGGGCAGATCTGGACCAGGCTATAGTAATATCACTACATTAGAGGCAGATCTGCTGACCAGGCATGTAATTATCACTACATTAGAGGGCAGATCTGGGACCCAGACTATAGTAATTATCATAATTAGAGGCAGATCTGAGACAGGCTATAAGGTAATTCATCTACAGTTATGAGGGATCTGGGACCAGGACTATAGGTAATTAGAGACAGATCTGAGACCAGGCTATAGTATAAGAGGCAGATCTTGAGACCAGGGCTATAGTAATTCAATACATTAGAGGCCAGATCTGAGACCGGCATCATAGTAATTAGAAGACAGATTTCTGAGACAGGCTATGAATAAAGAGGGCAGATTCTGAACCAGGCTATAGTAATATTCACTACATTAGAGGCAGGATCTGGGACCAGACTATAGTAATTAGAGACAGATCTGGACCAGGCTTAGTAGTAATAAGAAGGCAGATCTGAGACCAGGCTATAGTAATATCAATACATAGACGGCCAGATCTGAGACCAGGCTATAGTAATTAGAGAACAGACTGAGACACAGGCTTATAGTAATAAGAGGTGTTTATCTGACAGTTACTTACTAGGCATGATTGAGAGGGTATATGGTAATTAGAGACAGATCTGGACAGTATAAACAGGCAGTGGCGACTAATAGTACATATAGAGGCAGATTGGACGCCAAGTAAGATCAGCTGGACCAGCTATATAAAAAGAGGCAGATCTGGGACCAGGCGCTATAGTAATAAGAGGCAGATCTGGGGACCAGGCTTATAGTAATCACAGAGGCAATTGTTGGAAAACCAGGCTATAGTTAATTAGAGGACAGATCTGGGACCGGCTAAGGCGTCGACAGGTATTGTAATAAGAGCAGATCTGGGACAGGCATATACTATAGAGCTGATACGTTAGAGGCATTAGTAATCCATGGGATGCGTACTCACCCCAGGTGTTCAGTCATTTTAGCAGTCAACGAATAACTTTCATTTCTATCTACTATAGCACTACAGAGAGGTGCAATATCAAAGAGTAGGTACGGCTCATATTAGCTGACTCACGTTATTAGTTATACGTCGGTACACGTCATTAGACCACGTTTCACCTCAGGCTCTACCTGTGCCTCACGATAACACCGTACATCTGCTGTTTTTAGTAGATACGATTTACGCGACAAGGTTCAGGCCGATCTACCATCACTCGATCTACGATGTCAGGTTGCTAAGGCTTCATCCGTTAATGCAGCAACGGAAGATACTTTACAGTTATTAGCTAAGGATTGCCGAAAACGATGACATGGGACACCGACACCGTGACTGGATTTCTTGTTGACCGTGCAGCTAGATATCCAACGGTGAATCATTCCTTAGGTAGCCTTCACCGTTTGACATCGGATGACAATCTACGCTTCTTATCCTTAGTTAGCCTCACCGTTTAACCCGTCGCACGGTTCTATGCTAGTTACCGCCCGTTACTTGCATCTTAACGGTTCACGCATAGTCCACCGTTTATCACGCGTGACATCTAAGGTGTCTATCTCTTAGTTAGTCACTACAGCCGTGATGTAACCGGTTAGATCTAGTGCGTGTTTACAGTGCTCCGTCTATCTTTAGTTAGCCTCACCGTGTTACACCGTGACATCTAACGGGTCTATCTTAGTCGTAGCCTCACGTTTCACCGTGACATCTAACGTCATCCGTTACTCACAGTTACCTTACATTATGCGTGATATACTCTTGTTGCTGCACCGTTTACACCGTGACATCTAACGGTTCTAATCTTTAGTTTAGCCTCACCGTTTACACCGTGACTCTCAACGGTCTATCTTTAGTTAGCCTCACCGGTTACACCGTGACATCTAGACGGTTCTATCTTAGTTAGACTGCACCGTAATTACACCGTGACATCTAACGGTTCTATTCTTAGGTTACGCCTTCACCTTTACACGTGACATCTGAGGTTCTAGCCTTAGTTAGGCCTTACCGTTCACCGTGACATCTAACGGTTTCTAATCCTTAGTTAGCCTCACCGTTATACACTCGTGATCATCTAACGGTTCTATCTTATCTAGTCCTCACCGTTTACACGTTGACATTCTACGGGTTCTAATCCTTTAGGTAGCCTCACCGTTACCACGTGGCCATCTACGCGTTTCTCTATCGGTGAGCTTTAGTTAGCTCACGTTTAAACACATGTGGTGACATCTAAACGGTTCTATCTTTAGTTAGGGCCTCACGTTTACACCGTGACATCTAACGGTTCTATCCTTAAGT
>NW_019946301.1:33635-45527 GCF_002910315.2 Salvelinus sp. IW2-2015 | reverse complement strand
ATTCATGGTAGATGGAGTAGAGGTGGTTAGTTGACCAGTAGGACTCTATGGTAGATGGGAGTAGAGGTGGTTAGTTGACCAGTAGGAACGTTCTATGGTAGATGGGAAGAGGTGGTTAGTTGACAGAGGAACGTTCTATGGTAGATGGGAGTAGAGGTGGTTAGTTGACCAGTAGGAACGTTCTAGTGTAGATGGGAGTAGAGGTGGTTAGTTTGACCAGTAGGAAGTTCTATGGTAGATGGGAGTAGAGGTGGTTAGTTGACCAGTAGGACGTTCTATGGTAGATGGGAGTAGAGGTGGTTAGTTGACCAGTAGGAACGTTTATGGTAGATGGAGTAGAGGTGGTTGTTGACCAGTAGGAACGTTTTTATGGTAAGATGGGAGTAGAGGTGGTTAGTTGACCAGTAGGAACGTTCTATGGTAGATGGAGTAGAGGTGGTTAGTTGACCAGTAGGAACGTTCTATGGTAGATGGGAGTAGAGGTGGTTAGTTGACCAGTAGGACATTCTATGGTAGATGGGAGTAGAGTGGTTAGTTGACCAGTAGAATTCTATGGAGATGGGAGTAGAGGTGGTTAGTTGCCAGTAGGAACGTTCTATGTAGATGGGAGTAGAGGTGGTTAGTTGACCAGTAGGAACGTCTATGGTAGATGGGAGTAGAGGTGGTTAGTTGACCAGTAGGAACGTCTTATGGTAGATGGGAGTAGAGGTGGTTAGTTGAACCAGTAGGAACGTTCTATGGTAGAGGAGTAGAGTGGTTAGTTGACCAGTAGGAACTTTCTATGGTAGATGGGAGTAGAGGTGGTTAGTTGGCCAGTAGGAACGTTCTATGGTAGATGGAGTAGAGGTGTTAGTTGACCCAGTAGGAACCGTCTATGGTAGATGGGAAGTAGAGGTGGTTAGTTGACCAGTAGGAACGTTATGGTAGATGGGAAGTGGTTAGTTACAGTAGGAAGCGTTGATGGTAGATGGGAGTAGAGGTGGTTAGTTGACCAGTTCAGGACGTTCTATGTAGATGGGAAGTAGAGGTGGTTAGTTGACCAGTAGGAACGTTCATGGTAGATGGGAGTAGAGGTGTTAGTTGGCCAGTAGGAACGTTCTATTGAAGTAGATGGGTAAGTAGAGCAGTGGTTAGTTGGCCAGTGAGGAACGTTCTATTGGTAGATGGGAGTAGAGGGCTTTGGTTGGCATAGTGAACCGAGTAGGAAGCGTTCTATGGTAGATGGGAGTAGAGGTTGGTTAGTTGACCAGTAGGTGACGTTCTATGGTAGATGGGAGTAGAGGTGGTTAGTTGACCAGTAGGAACGTTCTATGGTAAACGGGAGTAGAGGTGGTTAAGTAGAGTTATAGGATTTTAATGAGTGGTAGACGGAGGCACAGAGTGAACAGCAGCTAACCTAAATAATGTGACCCAGTATAATGGATGTCACCCTATTCCCTATCTAGTGCACTACTTTAGAAACTAGGAGTGGAACATTTGTACAAAGAATCCAATCTATGCATTTAAATACATGATGTTTTACTAACAGATGCTTCTTGACATGAATGCAAACTGATAGACATTCTGATTATGAACACATAACTAGACCAAGTAATACAAGGCGAAACAGCCGATTATAACACATAACTAGACCAGAATACAACGCTAGAATACCAGCCGGATTATGAACAAATAACTAGACCAGCAATACAACGCTAGAAACCAGCCTGATTATGAACACATAACTAGACCAGTAATACAAGGCTAGAATACCAGCCTGATTATGAACACATAACTAGACCAGTAATACAAGGCTAGAATACCAGCCGGATTATGAACACATAAACAGACGCAGTAATACAAGGCTAGAAATACCAGCCTGATTATGAAACACATAACTAGACCAGTAATACAAGGCTAGAATACCAGCCCTGATTATGAACACATAACTAGACCAGTAATACAAGGCTAGAATACCAGCTGGATTATGAACACATAAACTAGACCAGTAATACAGGCTAGAATACCAAGCTGGATAATGAACACATAGACTAGACCAGTAATACAAGGCTAGAAATACCAGCCTGATTCCTATTGAATTGTCTCTGTCAGCAACTAATTTCATGACATGAACTTTTTTCCCCACAGTTTAAACCTATTTCGTCAAATAAAAATATGTCAATTAATATTCTCTTTGGTTCGGACTGTGCGCTGCATAAATATAGTAATCATCAATTACAGCTAGATGTAGTAAACATGCCATATTCAAGAAGAAAATATACTACTTGAAGAGAATACCTAGACACTGTGTTGGTCTTACATATTTTATAAGATAATGTTGTTTACATATTTCGCTGAACTCATCTCATATGGTATATGATGTATCATATTGCTACTGTATTTTAGTCTTGCACTCCGACATTGCTCGTTCCTAATATTTTATATATTCTTAATTCCCATTTCTTTTACTTTTAAAATGGTGTGTGATCGTTGTGAAATGTTAGATATTATGTCCAACTGTTGGCATCAGGCATTTCAACTACTAACCGCAATAACATCAGCTATACATGTGTATGCTGACACAATAAAATGTGATTTGACTTGACTGAGATTGTTTGTCGAACACTAACATGCGGGACTATTCAGTCTTCCAATTCCTGTTTATCTTGAATCATGTAAAATCTGAAAGGATATCGGAAGGGCTAATGTGTATGTTGATACTGTTACTAATTCTATTTTCAAAGTCCATAACAGTAAAAAAACAGAAATACTTTATATTGCTTCTGCCTATGTTTTCTAATGAGGAAAGAATGTGGCATTGTGAACTAATAGTGTATTTCTGAATCTTGAGAAATGGAATGAAGTCCCTGGGACGACTAGTAAAACTGTAGCCACTTGAACGGACACTCTCAGCGATGTTTTAAAAAGACGTCTGTAACTATGTACGCTCAATTTATCCAAGAGAGTTCAAAATGTTTAAGATGACAAACTTCTATATATTTCACCACGGTCACCGTTAGCCAACTGCATCCTCTGGCAATGGTAGTGTTTCCACATTCAGTCAGAGAGTTACGAATACACTCAGTGATAAATTCAGTCAGAGTTACGAAAACTCCAGTGATAAATTCAGTCAGAGTTACGAATAACTCAGTGATAAATTCAGTCCAGAGAGTTACGATAACTCAGTGATAAACTTCAGTCAGAGAGTCCTGATACTTTCAGTGATAAATTCACGTCTGAGTTTACGATAACCAGTGATAAATCAGTCTGAGTTAACCGATAACTTTCAGTGATAAATTCAGTCAGAGAGTTACGATAACTCGTGATAATTTCCAGTCAGAGAGTTTACCGATAACTCCGTGATAAATTCAGTCAGAGCTTTACGATAACTCACGTGATGTAAATTCAGTCAGAGTTACGATAACTCAGTTGATAAATTCAGTCAGAGTTACGCATAACTGGTGATAAAATTCAGTCAGAGTTACGATAACTCAGTGATAAATTCAGTCAGGGAGTACGATAACCTCCAGTGAATAAATCTTTCAGTCAGAGAGTTACCGATAACTCAGTGATAAATTCAGTCGGGGACTGATAACCAGTGATAAATTCAGTTCAGAGAGGTTACGAATAATCATGATAAATCATGTCAGAGAGTACGATAACTCAGTGATAAATTTCAGTCAGAGTTACGATAAACTCGTGATAAATTCAGTCAGGGAGTTACGATTAACTCAGTGCTAAATTCAGTCAGAGAGTTATCGATAAACTCAGTGATAAATTTCAGTCAGAGAGTTTACGATAACCAGTGATAAATTCAGTCAGGGAAGCGTCACGATAAACTCAGTGAATAAATTCAGTCAGGGAGGTAAGATAAATCTCAGTGATAAATTCAGTCAAGGGAGGTACGATAACTCAGTGATAAATTCAGTCCAGAGAGTTACGAATAATCAGGATAAATTCAGTCAGAGAGTTACCGATAACTCAGTGATAAATTCGAGTCAGAGAGTTACGATAACTCAGTGATAAAATTCAGTCAGAGATCTGTTACGATAACTTCAGTGATAAATCAGTCAGAGAGTTACGATAACCTCAGTGATAATCAGAGAGGTACGATAACTCAGTGATAAATCAGAGAGGTACGATAACTCAGTGATAAATTAGTCAGGGAGGTACGATAACTAGTGATAAATTCAGTCAGAGAGTTACGATAACTCAGTGATAAATTCAGGTCAGAGAGTTACGATAACGTCAGTGATAAATTCAGTTCAGAGTAGTTTACGATAACTCAGTGATAAATTCAGTCAGGGGGGTAATACTCAAGTGATGAAAATTCAGTCAGAGAGTTAACGATAACTCAGTGATAAATTCAGTCAGAGAGTTCGATAACTCAGTGATAAATTCAGTCAGAGAGTTACGATAACTTCAGTGATAAAATTCAGTCAGGGAGGTACGATAATCAGTGAATACATCAGTCAGAGAGTTACCGATAACTCATGAATAAATTCAGTCAGGGATGGTACGAAACTCAGTGATAAATTCAGCTCAGAGAGTTACGATAACTCAGTGATAAATTCAGTCCGAGAGTTACATAACTCCAGTGATAATCCAGTCAGAGAGTTACGATATAATCAGTGATAAATTCAGTCAGAGAGTTACGATAACTCAGTGATAAATTCAGGTCAGAGAGTTTACGATAAATCAGTGATAATTCAGTCGAGAGTTAACGATAACTCAGTGATAAATTCAGAGGAGTTACGATAAACTCAGTGAATAATTTCAGTCAGAGAGTTCGATAACTCAAGTGACCCAAATCAGTCAGAAGTTACGATAACTCCAGTGATAATTCAGCTCAAGAGTTAACGATAACTGAGTGATAAATTCAGTCAGAGTTACATAACCTCAGTGATAAATTCAGTCAGAGAGCTTAGCGATAACTCAGTGATAAATTCAGTCCAGAGAGTTATCGATATACTCAGTGATAAATTTCAGTCAGAGAGTTCGAGTAACTCAGTGATTAATTTCAGTCACGAAGTTCGATAACTCAGTGATAAATTTCCAGTCCAGAGAGCTTACGATATACTCACGCTAACTCAGTGATAAATTCAGTCAGGAGTTACGCCCATAACTTCAGATGATAACTCAGTGATAATATCAGTCAGAGAGTTATGAAAACTCAGTCATCTTTAAAACAAAACAAAAAAACATGCGAGGTAGCAAAGCGGTGCATCACATCATATCCTAATCACAATGCTAAGCTGACCTGCCCACAGACTGACTGTCAGACAAAGTGAACGAATAATGTGTCCCATAATATAGAACCCTATGGGCCCGTCACAAGTAGTGCACCTAAATATGGTAGGGCCAAATAGGGTTCCAACTTTTGGGGGAAACGTTTAAAAATGTTCTTAACAAAGCTGTTGTTCCTCTACGTGTTAGGTTATTTGATGCTGCCTGTCCTGTCCATTGGCATGGTGAAGCATCGAAACAGATCTGAATGCACAAATCTTAACTTAAGCTATTTACAGCAATCGGATTCAATTGTCAAACCTCACCTATCGCAATGGACCAAGGGAGCCATAATTCTATCTAGAACACTGTGCTTCATACATCCACGATGTTTGGGAAAACCTACCGTTGTCAAACATTACATTGGTACTAAAGAGAGAGGGAGGGAGCGGAGCTAACCTGGTGGGAGGGGGTCGTAGACCAAGAATACACATCAGAGCATTCTCAGGTGCTTAAATACATACACATAGTAGGAAATATGTACAAAATTTGAAGAAAAAAAAACGTTTAAAAACAGACAGGTAAAATAAAAATCAAAGACACACAAATGGAAGTCATAAAATTTGAAGAAACTGAAGAGGAAAAAAAATGAAATAAAATCACAATGAATAATATTAAGACATTTCTGTGTAAGACATGTCAGCGCTCAGACACTATTAATCTAAGTGAGAAATATAAATGCCTTCTGTCGTGAATAAGGCTCAGCTGGGAACACACTACTCCAGACAGCTGATAGGCTTCTCAGTCAGGATCAGTAGGGAAGGGAGAGGAGGGAAAGCGAGGAAGAGGAGGGAGGGAGTGGAGGAGAGAGGAAAGAGGAGGGAGGGAGAGAGGGAGTGGGGGAGAGGATGACGGAAGATGGAGAGGAGGAAGGGAGGGGAGGGAGAGGAGGAGGGGGGGAAAAAAGGGAAGAGGGAGTGGGGGAAGAGAAATGGAGAGGGGACTACCTCCTATGAGACTGAGTAAGTGGGTGCATCCGGTTTAACCTCACCCTGAGAGCGGGTGGGCCAAATTCACACATTGAGAGAACCATTTAATTGGTTACTAAAGTGAATCTCCACCCAACCGGTTCACCGGGCGAGCTAAAAGCAAGAATGGGGGTAGAGGGTATATGAGGGGGTAAGAGGTGGGGTAAGGTAAAGGTTGGGGGTACAGGGTATAGTGAGGGGGTAAAGGTGAGGGGTTACAGGGTAAAGGTGGGGGGTACAAGGGTAAAGTGAGGGGGTAGAGGTGGGGGTACAGGGTATATGAGGGGGTAGAGGTGGGGTACAGGGTATATGAGGGGGGTAGAGGTGGGGTTTACAGGGTATATGGCGGGGGTAGAGGGTGTAGTGGTAATGTGGGCGGGGCTAGATGTGTCGTGACAGCACTGCATCTTTTGTTTGTTCCAGTGGGGCTGCAACCTGGAATGTTGACCACATTGTTGCTAGGAGAACATGTCGCTCTCCTGAGCGCTCCTGACATCTGCCTTCTGAGAGACATACCGATACGATTCTGATGGAAGGGGAGAGGGAGAAAGAAAGGGGAGGGAACAAAAGATTTGGATATGACATCTGTCTTGCCGAAGATAGCAGATGAAAAATCACACAGGTGTGACAGAAAAAAAAAAAACAATGACACACCACACGCTGTCGAATGGCCTGGAAAGCCGTTTCAACGTTGTGGAATCCAGGGCCTGACGTCTCGAGGAAAGACAAACGATTTTCTCTGAGGGAACAAAAACAACGTAAGAAACATAAGTTAGAGACTGTACAGTTATAGAAACATTAGAGACTACCAGTTATGAACAGAGACTGTTACCAGTTATGGCACAAGACTGTACCAAGTTATGAACAGAGATGGTACCAGTTATGGAAACAAGAGACTGTACAAGTTAATGGAACAGAGACTTGTACCATTAGGAACAGAGACTGTACCAGTTATGGAACAGAGACTGTCAGTTATGGGACATAGAGCTACCAGTTTAGGAAAACAAGAGACTGGACCAGGCGTACAGTTCAGGAACATTCATCAGGAATGGATGCCAAGCATAAATAGAGTGCACATTAAAACATACATTTTTGTGAGACCAGCAGCATCATAAATGAAGGAAAAGTAAGAAAACAGAAGAACCAGCTCGTTCAGCGTCTGACACTAGTTCAAGGAAAGGCGAGGCGTCTCTAAACTCGAACGCCCGGGGCCTCGTTCGGTGGGCACGGCCCGCGAGGTGGCGCAGGTCGCTCTTGTTTGCCACCAGCATGATGAGATGTTGGTGTCTGCAGGTCCTCGTCAGCTCTTTCAACGCACCGCTCCACATTTTCATAGTCAGGTGCTTGGCGATGTCATAGACCAACAGGGCCCCCACCGCGCCCTGTAGTACCTGCACCATGAATCATCAATCAGTGGACAAAGAGGCATGGTCAATTTTATCATAAAAGCCCAGCGCACCATTATAGCCTTTTCACAACAGGGCACAATGAGTTTACAGTACCGGTCAGATCCTCAAATGAGCTTTACAGTACCCGGTCTAGACGCCATCAGAGAGCTTTAACAGTACCCCGGTCTAGACCCTCAATGAGCTTTACAGTACCCGGTTAGATCCCTCAATGAGTCTTTTACAGTACCACCGGTCTAGACCCTCAATGAGCTTACAAGTACCACCGGTCTATGATTAACTCAGAGACTTTAGCAGTACCCGCCCGTCTATACCCTCAATGAGCTACAGTAACCGCCGTCTAGACCCCATAGCTTGTAACAGTCCCCGGTCTACGATCTCAGAAGCCAGCAACAGCCACAGTGGCAGAAAACTCCTATCCTCCTACTTCTCTATCCCTAGGCACACGATAAGTACTGTGTCTGACTGGACTCCTATCCACTAGGACATGAACGATAGTCTGTGTCTGACTGGGTTCCTACTGGTCAACTAACCACCTCTACTCCCATCTACCATAGAATGTATCTACTTACCGGCCAACCACCCTCTATATAGCTCCAGCTATCACCAGACAAACCTGCATCAAATACTTCTAAATACATGAGCTGATTCTGTTTGCCTTGTTCAATGGGACCAACAGAATAGTCCCAAAAGTGCAAACCCACCAAGCTAAATCACGCGCACCTCAAAATACTTGGAAATACTTTAAAATTATTTCCCAGTCTTTTCTSAAATATGAAGTATTTAAAAGTATTTTTTAGACACAGTTATGTACTTTTTGCCCATATCTGGTCTGGCTCATATCACGTTGTCCAGTGTTATCACAGTCCGTCACATTAAAGCCTGTTTACACCAAGCTGCCTCTTACTTCAACACATGGCTTTCTACTTCATTAATATAGTCCCAACATTATTATTATGCCTTACGTATGTAGATAGGTCATTATTATTATTAGTAGTAGTAGTAGTAGTATATATCTGTTCTGCTGAGGTCTGCTTGTTCCATATTAAAACCCCTTCATGTATATCCTCTCTCTCTATAAGCCACCTGCTTTAGGCAGAGGAACAGTGATGAGTGTAAACGGTGAGGCTAACTAAGGATAGAACCGTCAGATGTCACGGTGTAAACGGTGAGGCTAACTAAGGATAGACCCGTTAGATGTCACGGTGTAAACGGTGAGGCTAACTAAGGATAGACCCGTTAGATGTCACGGTCGGGCTCCATTTCAGTTCAGACAATCCAGAAAGTAAACTGAAATGTATTTCCTGGTTTGACTGCATTAAAATGGACTTGAAACCCAACCATGAGAGGTGTAATGTAACCTGCTGATCCCCACCTAGATGCTGCAGCTAGATGCCATGCTTAACACGTCCATAGAGGCTCTAATGTAGTGATATTACTATAGCCTGGTCCCAGATCTGCCTCTCTTATTACGTATACTGCCTGGGCCGCCCAGATCTGCCTCTATATGATACTATAGCCTGCTCAGATGTGCTCTAATGTAGTTGATATTACTATAGCCGGTCCCAGATCTTCCTATATTACTATAGCTGGGTCCCAGATCTGCCTCTAATTATATAGCCTGGTCCTGCAGATCTGCCTCTTTTACTATAGGCGCTGGTCCCAATCTGCCTCTATTATGATATACTATAGCCTGGTCCTCAGATCTGCTCTCTAATTACTATAGCCGGTCAGATCTGCCTCTTATTACTATAGCCTGGTCCCCGATCTGCTCTAATTCTATAGCTGGTCCAGACTCGCCTCTTTATACTATAAGCTGGTCTCAGATCTGCCTCTAATTATATGCCCTGGTCCCAGATCTCGCCTTAATGTATGATATTACTCTCCTGGTCCCAGATCTGCCTTAATGTTATAGCCTGATATTATCTATAGGCCTGGTCCCAGATCTGCCTCTAATTAGTGATATTACTATAGCCTGGTCCCAGATCGCCTCTATGAATCACTATGCCTGGCCTCAGATCTGCCTCTAATCGTAGTGATATTACTATAGCCTGGGTTTCCAGATCCTGTTTTTGTGTTTTGCCGCAGGTTCCATTGTCAAAGCCAAAACCCACTGTTTTAACATGACACAGTTCCACATGGAGTTGGAAGAGAGCATAAACAGACTGGCACCAGGCTAATATTACTACCACCAAGCCTAAAATGACATTTCTGAATTCAAATGACATTCCTGTGGCACTAATGTCACTCCATATCCTGTATACGGGTGGGATGTTTACGTACAAAACCGATGCCGGGGTCGGGGTGAATTCCAGTCAATTCAGGAAGTTCAAATTCTCTTTTTCAATGAATTTTTGTGAATGTTTTACTTTTCCGAAATTGAAATGGAAATTGACCAACCCTGGCGCGGCATACCGAGAGGCAGGAAACTGACAGGGGTTGGCTTAGAATCATAGGATTATTGACAACCATGTAAACTATATTTAGTCTCTAAATGTTTATTGAAACATAAATCAGTTTACATCATTGTTGTAACGTTGCCAGCACCAACATCTATAGTTCCACCGCTCTATCACTGATGTAGGACGGAGGTTCCTGCTAAATCACATTACAATATTTCAGATGTAAGCCTGGTTAAACCAGACTCGAGTGCTGCGCTCACACATTGAGAACAACAGTGATGTAGCTAAATCAGTTGTGATTCCAGGCTAATTCAGAGTGTTTCTGTTGAACTCCTACTGTAGCTGTATCTGTGTGTGATGGTGGTATTGAACATGGAAATATAGCGCTTGAGCCCCGTGTGTGTTGTGCGTGTGTGTTATAGAAGCAAAGGTAGGTAGCTATTGAGTGTGTGAGTCCATCTGACAGTACGCAATGGCGTTATCTAACAGACGGTACTGTCAGCCTGTCAACACACAACTAGGGCACCTTCCCTATCTAGTGCACTACTGTTGACCAGGGCCCATAGGGATCTGGTCAAAAGTAGTGCACTAGATAGGGTATATAGGATACCATTCGAACTAGCAGTCTATGGAAGTGTAGAGAAGTGATTGTTTTTGTCCTTGTTTGAAAAATGATTTCAAGCCTTCTCATATACCCCATTGTTTTTTAATGAACTGTGTCTTTGGTTCATGATTGTTGTCGAACTATAATGACATGCTGTCACTATAACTGATTGTATTCCATTGTAAAACATTTGAAAGTCAACGATGTAATTTCAATGCATTTGGAGGATTATTGTGTGGGGTAGTCGAAACGGACCTTTTATGTTTTGTACAGTTGATAATTGTATAATTGTGTTTTTGTTTAATCTTAAGTTATCAATTCATTAATAAAGCGCACCAGTCATAAACATTTCAACTCTCTTAGTTGGTATTTGCATACAAGGCAGAATAACATTTAATTGGTAACAATTATACATTTATGGTAAACATTATCGGACATTATTGGTACATAGGACATTTAATTGGTAACATAGACATAATGTATCGGACAGTATTTTCTGACAAGGAATACATGGCGAGCAGCACGGTTGGGATCAATTACACTGAAATTCCAATTTTCTTCAATGCTTTTCATTTAGGAAAATGTGAAATTGGAAAAAATAGCAGCGAGCAGCAATGAACGGGGTTGACAGGATGACAGAAAGGACACAAGATCAGTTAGATAACAAAGCAAGCACTCAATCATTAGGAACGATCTTCCTTTATGTGCAATCAGTGAAAGCATTACCATGTTTATCACCATACCACACGGATGATGCAAGTGAAGTTTAGTCTAGTAATGTAGGTTGTTATTTTGAATGCAGCAGGTAATCATTCTTAAAGCCAATTCTTTCATGTATTGAGTGTTATATATGCTGACTGCGCAAGCCACATAAAAAGGCAACAATATGTGATAATAAAGAAATACTAATCAAGATATTTCATATTGTTAATCTTCATAATTTAAATCTACATTCATTGCATGAAACAAAGTCCACTTGATCAATAGGATTTTGCTCTAGATCCCATGGTGCCACTGGTGCCAATTGAACATCTATAGTGGTGCAATGACATAAAGTTGTGCCAATGGACATAATGAATCCTAGGTGCCAATGACATCTATAGTGGTGCGTCGAATGACATCTATAGTGGGTGCCAATGACATTATAGTGGTGCAATGGACATCTATAGTGGTGCCAGATTGACATACTATAGGTGGTGCCAATGACAATATAGTGGTGCCAATGACACCTCTATAGTGGTGCCAAT
>NW_019946301.1:29941-33610 GCF_002910315.2 Salvelinus sp. IW2-2015 | reverse complement strand
ACGAGCGCGCATCTGCCAACCAGAAATAGAACTAAAATGACATTTCTGAATTCAAATGACATTCCTGTGGCACTAATGTCATCCATATCCTGTATACGGGTGGGATGTTTACGTCAAAACCGATGCCGGGGTCGGGGTGAATTCCAGTCAATTCAGGAAGTTCAAATTCTCTTTTCAATGAATTTTTTTTGTGAATTGTTTACTTTTCCGAAATTGAAATGGAAATGTGATCCAACCCTGGCGCGCGCATCCGAGAGGCAGGAAACTGACAGGGTTGGCTTAGAATCATAGATTATTGACAACATGTAAACTATATTTAGTCTCTAAATGTTATTTGAAAACATAAATCAGTTTACATCATTGTTGTAACGTGCCAGGCAACCCATCTATAGTTCCACCGCTCTTATCACTGATGTAGGACGGAGGTTCCTGCTAAATCACATTATAATATTTCAGAGTTAGCCTGGTAAACCAGACTCGAGTGCTGCGCTCACCATTTGAAACAACAGTGAAATGTAGCTAAATCAGTTGTGATTCCAGGCTAATTCAGAGTGTTCTGTTGAACTCCTACTGTAGCTGTATCTGTGTGTGATGGTGGTATTGTAACCATGGAAATATAGCGCTTGAGCCCCGTGTGTGTTGCGTGTGTGTGTATAGAAGCAAAGGTAGGTAGCTATTGAGTGTGTGAGTCCATCTGACAGTACCAATGGCGTTATCTAACAGACGGTACTGTCAGCCTGTCAACACACAAACTAGGCACCATTATCCCTATCTAGTGCACTACTGTTGACCAGGGCCATAGGGATCTGGTCAAAAGTAGTGCACTAGTAGGGTATATAGGATACCATTTCGATAGCAGTCTATGGAAGTGTAGAGAAGTGATTGTTTTTGTCCTTGTTTGAAAATGATTTCAAGCCTTCTCATATACCTCCATTGTTTTTAATGAACTGTGTCTTTGGTTCATGATTGTTGTCGAACTATAATGACATGCTGTCACTATAACTGATTGTAATTCCATTGTAAAACATTTTGAAAGTCAAACGATGTAATTTCAATGCATTTGGAGGATTATATGTGTGGGGGGGGTAGTCGAAACGGACACTTTTATGTTTTGTACAGATTGATCAATTGTATAATTGTGTTTTTGTTTAATCTTAAGTTATCAATTCATATTAATAAAGCGCACCAGTCATAAACATTTCAACTCTCTTAGTTGGTATTTGCATACAAAGGCAGAATAACATTTAATTTGGTAACAAATTATCGGACATTTAATTTGGTAACAAAGTATCGGACAGTATTTTCTGACAAGGAATACATGGCGAGCAGCACGGTTGGGATCAATTACACTGAAATTCCAATTTTCTTCAATGCTTTTCATTTAGGAAAATGTGAAATTGGAAAAAATAGCAGCGAGCAGCAATGAACGGGGTTGACAGGATGACAGAAAGGACACAAGATCAGTTAGAATAACAAAGCAAGCACTCAATCATGTAGGAACGATCTTCCTTTATGTGCAATCAGTGAAAGCATTACCATGTTTATCACCATACCACACGGGTGATGCAAGTGAAGTTTAGTCTAGTAATGTAGGTTGGTTATTTTGAATGCAGCAGGTAATCATTCTTAAAGCCAATTCCTTCATGTATTGAGTGTTATATATGCTGACTGCGCAAGCCACATAAAAAAGGCAACTATTGATAAATAATACTAATCAAGATATTTCATATTGTTAATCTTCATAATTTAAATCTACATTGCATAAAAATCCACTTGATCAATAGGTATTGCTCTAGATCCCATTGATGCCACATGCCATCTCTATAGTGCCAATGGACATTTACTGGTGCCCTATGAATCTCTGGTCCTTAGACTGATGCCAATGACATTTATAGTGGTGCCAATGACATCTATAGTAGTGGCAATGACATCAATAGTGGTGCCAATGACATCTATAGTAGTCCAATGACCTCAATAGTGGTGCCGATGACATCTATAGTAGGTGACAATGACATCTATAGTGGTGCCAATGACACTATAGTGGTGACAATGACATCTATAGTGGTGCCAATGACATCTATAGTGGTGCCAATGCCATCTATAGTGGTGACAATGCCATCTATAGTGGTGCCAATGACATCTATAGTGGTGCCAGTGACATCTATAGTGGTGCCAATTACATATATAGTGGTGTCAATGACATCTATAGTGGTGCCAATGACATAGTGGTGCCAATGACATCTATAGTGGTGCCAATAACATCTATAGTGGTGCCAATGACATCTATAGTGGTGCCAACTGGTCTGCCATCTAAGGTTGCAGTGACTTTATATTCACACAGCTTCTAAGGACATATACATTAGGTTTACATACCAAATTTCATGGCCCCTTGTCCATCTGTTCAATTCATATAGCCTTGGTGTGATATGGTGTCATCTAGTGGTATAGCGTGTCTGACTTTGAATGCAGCAAGTAATCATTCTCAGATCCATTTGAAGATAATTCATTGAGTCTATATACCAAAATCTGGAGTCAATCTGACAAAAAAATTTAATGAGAAGATGTTTACAGTATTTTAGCATTAGCATAGGTGCTAACGTACATATAGAGGTACAGTGTGGCCATATTTGAATGCAGCAACAACAACAACAACATCTCTAAACCATTAAAGATACAAAGAGTTTACATACAAAATGTGGAGTGAATCTGACGCCATGGTTCACGAGGAGATGATGACTGCAGATCTGTAGTGTTGTAGTGTTACAAAGAATGAGTTTTAGTAACCCTGTAATCACTTTTTATTTTTATTTTTATGTATCAATATCAAATTCAGTGAGGTTCATCTTAGGGGTGTCCTTGATAGCGATGAGTTTCAAGCTGACAGCCCTGACTGTGGACTGGATTTACAGTGGTTCAAATGGACAGGGGAAATCAGATTTTTAGATACAGTGGGGAGAACAAGTATTTGATACACTACCGATTTTGCAGGTTTTCCTACTTACAAAGCATGTAGAGGTCTGTGCAATTTTTATCATAGGTAACTTCAACTGTGAGAGACGGAATCTGAAACAAAAATCCAGAATATCACATGTACTATTTTAACGTAATTATATAGCATTTTATTGCATGACATAAGTATTTATACATCAGAAAAGCGAGAACTTAATATTTGGTACAGAAACCTTTGTTTGCAATTACAGAGATCATACGTTTCCTGTAGTTCTTGACAGGTTTGCACACACTGCAGAACAGTGATTTTGGCCCACTCCTCCATGACAGACCTTCTCCAGATCCTTCAGGTTTCAGGGCTGTCGCTGGCATGCGGATTTCAGCTCCTCAAAGATTTTCTATTGGGTTCAGGTCTGGAGACTGGCTAAGCCACTCCAGACCTATGAGATGCTTCTTACGCGAGCCACTCCTAGTTGCCTCTGGTGTGTGTTTCGGGTCGTTGTCATGCTGGAAGACCCAGCCACGACCCATCTTCAATGCTCTTACTGAGGGAAGGAGTTGTTGGCCAAGATCTCGCGATACATGGCCCATCCATCCTCCCATCAATACGGTGCAGTCGTCCTGTCCTCTTTGCAGAAAGCATCCCCAAAGAATGATGTTTCCACTCCATGCTTTCACGGGTCGATGGTGTTTCTTGCGGTGTTGTACCTCATCTTTTCT
>NW_019946301.1:13006-29916 GCF_002910315.2 Salvelinus sp. IW2-2015 | reverse complement strand
AATCAATAACTCTACTAACCCTTACTCCCATTCTACGCATAGAACGTTCCTACTGGTCAACTAACCATCTACTCCCATCTACCATAGAACGTTCCTACTGGTCAACTAACCACCTCTACTCCCGATCTACCATAGAACGTTCCTACTGCGTCAAACTAACCACCTCTACTCCCATCTACCATAGAACGTTCCTACTGGTCAACTAACCACTCTACTCCCATCTACCATAACGCGTTCCTACTGGTCAACTAACCACCTCTACTCCCATCTACCATAAACGTTCCTACTGGTCAAACTAACCACCTCTACTCCCATCTACCATAGAATGTTCCTACTGGTCAACTAACACCTCTACTCCCATCTTACCATAGAATGTTCCTACTGGTCAACTAACCACTCTACTCCCATCTACCATAGAATGTTCACTACTTACCGGCCAACCACCCTCTATATAGCTCCAGCTATCACAGAAGACCTGCATCAAATACTCTAAATACTTAGCTGTTCGTTTGCGTTGTTCAGTGGGCCAACAGAATAGTCCCCAAAAGTACAAACCCACAAGCTAAATCACGCGCACCTCAAAATACTTGGAAATACTTTAGAAAATTATTTCCAGTTTTCTGAAATATGAAGTATTTAAAAGTATTTTTTAGACACAGTTATATACTTTTTGCCCATATCTGGTCTGGCTCTTATCACGTTGTCAGTGTTATGACAGTCCGTCACATTAAAGCCTGTTTACACCAAGCTGCCATCTTACTTCAACGCATTGCTTTCTACTACATTAATATAGTCCCAACATTATTATTATGCCTTACGTATAGCTAGTCATTATTATTATTAGTAGTATAGTATATATCTGTTCTGCTGAGGTTGCTTGTTTCATATTAAAACCCTTCATGTATATCCTCTCTCTCTATAAGCCACTGCTTTCTAGCAGAGGACAGTGATGTGTGGTAACGTGAGCTACCTAAGGATAGAAAGTCAGATGTCACGTGTAACGGTGAGGCTAACTAAGATAGACCGTTAGATGCGGTGTAACGGTGAGGCTAACTAGGATAGAACCGTAGATGTCACGGTGTAAACGGTGAGGCTAACTAAGATAGAACCGTTAATGTCACGGTGTAAACGTGAGGCTACCTAAGGATAGAACCGTTAGATGTCACGGTGTAAACGTGAGGCTAACTAAGGATAGAACCGTTAGATGTCACGTGTAAACGGTGAGGCTACTAAGGTAGAACCGTTAATGTCACGGTGTAAAGTGAGGCTAACTAAGATAGAACGTTAGACTGTGGTGTAAACGTGAGGCTAACTAAAGATAGAACCGTTAGATGTCACGTGTAAACGTGAGGCTAACTAAGATAAGACCGTTAGATGTCACGGTGTAAACCGTGAGGCTAACTAAAGATAGAACCGTTAGATGTCACGGTGGTTAAACGTGAGGTGGTAACTAAGGATAGAACCGTTAGATGTTACGGTGTAACGTGAGGCTAACTAAGATAGACCGTTCGATGTCACGGTGTAAAGTGAGCTAACTAAAGATAGAACCGTTAGATGTCACGGTGTAAACGTGAGGCTACCTAAAGAATAGACCCGTAGATGTCACGTGTAAACGTGAGGGCTAACTAAAGATGAACCGTTAGATGTCACGGTGTAAACGGTGAGGCTAACTTAAGGATAGAACCGTTAGATGTCACGTGTAAACGTGAGGCTTACTAAGGATAGAACCGTCAGATTCACGTGTAAACGGTGAGGCTAACTAAGGATAGAACCGTTAGATGTCACGTGTAAACGGTGAGCTACCTAAGGATAGAAACCGTCAGATTCACGGTGTAAACGGTGGAGGCTAACTAAAGATAGACCGTTTAGATGTCACGGTGTAAACGGTGAGCGTAACTAAGGATAGAACCGTTAGATGTCACGTGTAACGGTGAGGCTAACTAAGGATAAGAACGTTAGGATGTCTACGTGGTAAAACGGCTGAGGGCTACTAAGTAGAACGTTAGATGTCACGGTGTAAACGGTGAGGCTAACTAAGGATAGAACCGTCAGATGTTCCACGGTGTAAACGGTGAGGCTAACTAAGGATAGAACCGTTAGATGTCACGGTGTAACGGTGAGGCCTACTAAAGATAGAACGTTAGATGTCAGGTGTGTAAACGGTGAGGCTAACTAAGGATAACCGTTAGATGTCCACGGTGTAAACGGTGAGGCTACTAAGGATAAGAACGTCAAGATGTCACGTCGGGCTCCATTTCAGTTCAGACAATCCAGAAAAGTAAACTGAAATGTATTTCCTGGTTTGACTGCCATTAAAAATGACTTGAAACCCAACCATGAAGGTTGGTAATGTAACCTGCTAATCCCCACCTGGATGCTGCAGCTAGATGCCATGCTTAACACGTCCATAGATCTCTAATGTAGTGATATTACTATAGCCTGCCCAGATCTGCCTCTAATTACTATAGCCTGGTCCAGATCTGCTTTATACTATAGCCTGTCCAGATCTGTCTCAATTACTATAGCCTGGTTCCAGATCTGCCTCTTATTACTATAGTGGTCCCAGATCTCTCTATTACTATAGCCTGTCCAGATCTGCCTCTTATCTATGCCTGCCAGATCTGCCTCTAATTACTATAGCTGTCCCAGATCTGCCTTTATTACTATAGCCTGGTCCAGATTCTGTCTCTAATTACTATAGCCTGTCTCAGATCTGCCTCTTATTACTATAGCCTGTCTCAGATCTGTCTCTAAATTACTATAGCCTGTTCAGATTGCCTCTAATGTATTGATATTACTATAGCCTGGTCTAGATCTGCCTCTTATTACTATAGCCTGGTCTCAGATCTGTCTCTAATTTACTATAGTCTGGTCCCAGATCTGCCTCTAATGTAGTATATTACTAAGCCTGGTCTCAGATCTGCTCTTATTACTATAGCTGTCTCAGATTCCTCTCATACTTAGCTGGTCTCAGATGCCTCTAAATGATATATATAGCTGTCTCAGATCTGCCTCTATTACTATAGCCGGTCTCAGATCTGTTCTCTAATTACTATAGTCCTGGTCCCAGATCTGCCTCTAATGTAGTGATATTCTATAGCCTGGTCTCAGATCTGCCTCTAATGTAGTGATATTACTATAGTCTGTCCCAGATCTGCTCTAATGTAGTTGATACTATATGCCTGGTCCCAGATCTGCCTCTAATGTAGTGATATTACTATAGCCTGGTCCAGATCTGCCTCTAATGTAGTATATTACTATAGCCTGTCCAGATCTGCCTCTAATGTAGTGATATTACTATAGCCTGGTCTCAGATCTGTCTCTAATGTAGTGATATACTATAGCCTGGTCCCAGATTGCCTCTAATGTAGTATATTACTATAGCCTGGTCCAGATCTGTTTTTGTTTTGCCCAGTCCATTGTCAAGCCAAACCATGTTTTACATGACAGTTCCACATGAGTTGGAGAGAGAGCATAAACAGACTGGCACCCAGGCTAATATTACTACACCAGAATAGAACTAAATGACATTTCTGAATTCAAAATTACATTCCTGGTGGCACTAATGTCACTCCATATCCTGTATACGGGTGGATGTTTACGTACAAAACGATGCCGGGGTCGGGGGAATCTTCAATCAGTCAATTCAGGAAGTTCAAATTATCTTTTCAATTATTTTTGGTGAATTGTTTACTTTTCCGAAATTGAAATGGAATTGACGCCAACTGGCGCGCGCATCGAGAGCAGGAACTGACAGGGTTGGCTTAGATAATAGATTATTGACAACATGTAAACTATATTTAGTCTCTAAATGTTTATTGAAAACATAATCAGTTTACATCATTGTTGTAACGTTGCCAGGCAACCCATCTATAGTTCCACTGCTCTATCACTGATGTTAGGACGGAGGTTCCTGCTAAATCACATACTAATATTTCAGAGTTAGCCTGGTTAAACCAGACTCGAGTGCTGCGCTCACCATTTGAAACAACAGTGAACTGTACTAAATCAGTTGTGATTCCAGGCTATTCAGAGTGTTCTGTTGAACTCCTACTGTAGCTGCATCTGTGTGTGATGGTGGTATTTAACCATGGAAATATAGCGCTTGAGCCCCGTGTGTGTGTGCGTGTGTGGTATAGAAGCAAAGTAGGTAGCTATGAGTGTGTGAGTCCATCTGACAGTACCAATGGCGTTATCTTACAGACGTACTGTCAGCCTGTCAACACACAACTAGGGCACCATATTCCCTGTCTAGTGCACTACTGTTGACCAGGGCCATAGGGATCTGGTCAAAAGTAGTGCACTAGATAGGGTATATAGGATACCATTTCGAACTAGCAGTCTATGAAGTGTAGAGAAGTGATTGTTTTTGTCCTTGTTTGAAAAATGATTTCAAGCCTTCTCATATACCTCCATGTTTTTTAATGAATGTGTTTTTGGTTCATGATTGTTGTCGAACTATAATGACATGCTGTCCTATAACTGATTGTAATTCCATTGTAAACATTGAAAGTCAAACGTGTAATTCAATGCATTTGGAGGATTATATTTGGGGGGGTAGTCGAAACGGACCTTTTATGTTTTGTACAGATTGATCAATTGTATATGTGTTTTTGTTTAATCTTAAATTATCAATTCATATTATAAAGCGCACCAGTCATAAACATTTCAACTCTCTTAGTTGTATTTGCATACAAAGGCAGAATAACATTTAATTTGTAACAAATTATCGGACATTATTTTGGTAAATTGCATTCATTGACTTATCGGACATTTAATTTGGTAACATATTGGACATCAGTAACATATGGACAGTATTTTCTGACAAGGAATACATGGCGAGCAGCACGGTTGGGCATTACACTGAAATTCCAATTTTCTTCAATGCTTTTCATTTAGGAAAATGTGAAATCGGAAAAATAGCAGCGAGCAGCAATGAACGGGGTTACAGGATGGACAGAAAGGACACAAGATCAGTTAGATAACAAAGCAAGCACTCAATCATGTAGGAACTATCTTCCTTTATGTGCAATCAGTGAAAGCATTACCATGTTTATCTACATACCACACGGATGTGCAGTGAGTTTAGTTCTAAGTTGTAGGTTGGTTATTTTGAATGCAGCAGGTAATCATTCTTAAAGCCAATTCTTTCATGTATTGAGTGTTATATATGTTGACTGCGCAAGCCACATAAAAAAGGCAACAATATGTGATAATAAAGAAATACTAATCAAGATATTCATATTGTTAATCTTCATAATTTAAATTAACATTTTGCATGAAACAAAGTCCACTTGATCATAGGTTATTGCTCTAGATCCCATGGTGCCACTGGTGCAATGACATCTATAGTGGTGCAATAACATCTATAGTGGTGCAATGACATCTTACTGGTGCCAATGACATCTATACTGGTGCCAATGACATCTATAGTGGTGCCATATGAAATCTATATAGTGGTGCCAATGACATCTATAGTGGTGCCAATAACTCTATAGTGGTGCAATGACATTATGTGGTGCCATACATTATAGTGGTAAGACATCTATAGTGGTGCCAATGACATCTATATGGTGCAAAACATCTATAGTGGTTTGCCAATGCATCTCATAGTGGTGCAATGACATCTTAGTGGTGCCAATAATCTATCGTGGTGCAATGACATATATAGTGTGCATGCCATTATAGTTGGTGCCAATACATCTATACTGGTGCAATGACATCTTACTGGTGCAATGACATCTTATAGTGCACATGTCTGCATCTAAGGTTGCAGTGACTTTATATCACACAGCTTCTAAGGACATAGACATTAGTTACATACCAAATTCATGGCCCTTGTCCATCGTTCAATTCGTATAGCCTGGTGTGATATGGTGTCATCTAGTGGGTATAGCGGTGTCTGACTTTGAATGCAGCAAGTAATCATTCTCAGATCATTTGAAGATAATTCATTGAGTCTATATACCAAAATCTGGAGTCAATCTGAAAAAAATTAATGAGAAGATGTTATCAGTATTTTAGCATTAGCATAGGTAACGTACATATAGAGTACAGTGTGGCCATATTGAATGCAGCAAAAAAAAAACATCTCAAACCATTAAAGATATACAAAGAGTTACATACAAAATGTGGAGTGAATCTGACGCCATGGTTCACGAGGAGTATGATGACTGCAGATCATTCTGAGTGTAGTTGTTACATTTGCAAGAATGAGTTTAGTAACCCTGTAATACTTTTTATTTTATTTTTGTTCAATATCAAATTCAGTGAGGTTCATTAGGGGTCTCCTTGATAGCGATGAGTTTCAAGCTGATAGCCCTGACTGTGACTGGATTTACAGTGGTTCAAATGGTGAAATAGAGTTTTTTAGACATGTCAATAAATCAGCCATCTCTTAACAATCCCTCAGCTTTTCCAAACTACGACATGTACCATGGGACTACATTTCTAATTATTTGGTGTCATTTGGACCTATGGTTCTATGAATAATAATTTTTTAAAAGTTATTTTTTGCATATTAACATACAGTATGTGCTAATATGCATCTATTGGTATAGTGTGGCCATCTTGGAATGCATCAGCTTTATTTTCTCACTCTTTAGGGCCTATTGTGATCCAAAGACCAAATCTGGAGTGAATCTGACTTTTAGTCCAGGAGAAGAAGATTTGTTARTATTTTTTAAAGCATTAGCGTTACATAGTCAAAAAAAGTGTAGCGTTAATATTTTTCCCTTATTAGTTTAAGATCTCAATGCCAAACTTAACATGGTTCATCATGGTAATGACCCTAAAAATGTTTCATGATTTATCAATAACTCAGCCATCTCTTAACCAATCCCTGAGTCAAACTAAGTTGATAGAATATACCATACATACACAATGTGTGATTTGGTTTTATGGTATCATGAGAAAACACTTTTTCTTCTTCTAAAGTTTTCCAAAATGTCCAAGATGGAGAAAAATCTATCCTTATGGGTCCTTGAGGTAAATGTGTTTAGCATGAGTAAAAACACCTGACATACAAAGTCTCAAGTCTCTAGGTCAAACGGGGCGACGCATATGAGGGTTTAAGGGAGACTTCTTATAACAGCGCCACCTACAGGCCAGTCGGTGACATTCCTTCACCAAGTTACTCGTGGCCTCTAGTGTCTGTGTGCCAAATTAGAACACAAATAGTTACCAATCTATGCTTGAGTTATTTGACCATGTCAAGACCCCCAAAAAATGTGTATACAGAGAAGAACAATACGTTTCACAGCCAACGATCTATTTTGGTTGACCCTGAAGGATTACAATAGATTATGGGGTCTTCTAAAGATCCCCACCATTGATTATGTTGTTATTAATTTGCTTACGTGCCATTGTACTTATGCTCACTGTATAGCTGAATATTGAGGCCTCTGTCTGTGTCTAGCTCTCTGCCAAAACCCCCAAAGCCACGCGTCTGTGAGAAAAGGTGAGAAAGGGACCGGTGATGGCGAGACACAGAGAAGACAGCGTCTGTGTTTCTCTGAAACAAGGCAGATTTGCATACCGCTGAGACAGGTTCTCAGAAACGTTGTGTTAAGAATAATGTTCTTTTAGCTGCACTATGCAGGTTTTGGACATAGGAGATCACACCGAAGGTGGAGGTCAACCGTAAGGTGGGCGTCAACTCAACCGTAAGTGAGGTCACACCATAAGGTGGAGGTCACACCATAAGGTGGAGTCACAGCGCGGAGAGGGGGGAGGTTCACAACCGTAAGGCGGAGTTCACACGCCAGGTGACGTACGGCGGAGGTCACACCCGTAAGGCGGAGTTCACACCGGTCAGGCGGAGTTCACGACCTATAAGGGCTTTGACGGAGGAGGTCGTACCCTAATCACGTCCAGAGCATGAGGGAATGCGTTCACAGCCTGTAACCGGTGGAGTCACCGTGAAGGCGGGTCAAACAGCCGTAAGGCGGGAAGGTACACCGAAGGTCGAGTTTCAGACCCGTAAGGCGGAGTTCACACCGTAATGCGGATGGTCACCACGTAAGGCGGAGGTCACACGTAAGGGGAGTTTCACACGTAAGGGGTAGTTCACACCGTAAGGCGGAGTCACACCGTAAGGCGGAGGTCACACCGGATGAAGGCGGAGGGTCAACACGTAGCACCGTAAGCGCAGATCACACCGTAAGGCGGAGGTCACACCGAAGGCGGAGGTCTACATCCCGTAGGCGGAGGTCACACACCGTAAGGCGGAGGTCGCACCGTAAGGCAGAGGATCACACCGTAAGGCGGAGGTACACTAGCGTGCAGAGTAGGCGAGATCCAGATTCACCGTAAGCGGAGGTCACGACCGTAAGCGGAGGTCCAACACTAGTGTAAGGCGGAGGTCACAAGCCGTAAGCGCGGAGATCACACCGTAAGGCGGAGGTCACACCGTAAGGCGGAGGTCACACCGTAGGCGGACGTCAGGTCACACCGTAAGGCGAGGTCACACACCGTAAGGCGGAGTCATACGCGTAAGTGTGATCTTGGATATATATAGATCCTGTCTTTTGTTCGGGCAAGAACTCAGAGAGACATCAGTGTATTGTGATGTTTGAATTCGTTGAGCGGGCGCGGTATACGAGCATCGTAGTCTGATAAAAAATTGTTTTGATATTATAAAGTGCACATTTTGAGTGTTCCTTATTTGTTAAGTCAACAACGGAGGCCAGAAAAGTGGAACCAACAACCCTGGTGAGCAGTAAGTCACAGTCGAGACAATTCTTATCCAGAGCAACTTGGGTTATGTGCCCTGCTCAATATTTTTTAACATAATCAGTTCGGGATTTGAACCAGCGACCTTTCGGTTACTGGTCCGCTAGGCTACATGCCCCCCCCCAGACAAGACAACACTCCCCCTCGCCCTGAGCTATGGCATCTTTATTGAAGTTTAAAACACTTTAAAAGAGGAAAAAGTCAAAGCAGCGTTGGGTTACATCAGGTTACATCAGACTCTGGGAATTCTAGACTATGTCCCAAATGGCACCTTAGTCTTTTAATAGTGAACCACTTTTGACCAGTGCTCTGGTGCACTATGAAGGGGAAAYGGTGCGAGTTGGGACGTACCTCTRATCCTTATGAGGAGAAATATCAACTAACAAACTAACAAAGCCATGAGGGGGGAAAAACWGTCTGTGTATGATTGTCCTGTTACTCATGTRGGGCCCAATTCAGACARGGATATGTTGTCTTAAGTCCATGTTAAGTATACTTACCTCGAGTCTGAATCGGGCCTGTTATAAACATGTCATTGTTATTGGCTGAATCGGTGAAATATTCATGTAGAGATAGAGATCAATGTAATAGTTCTGCCGTTACCACATTGGATTGTGTCACAGGGTGTAAAAGTATACATCTCATTATTACAGGGTTACTATAACTTAAAATGGTGATGTGCATCGTTCACAAATATGAACTGGTTTCTCTACAATGGTGCTACGTTTGGAAATGGGACTTCATCATTTCCAGTGAACATTTTGGCAGCATCAATACCTCTGAACAGTTCTCTTTTCCTTCATGTCATTGCACATTCTTGTAAAGCAGTTCAACGAGGATTCATTCCCATGTTCAAAACGGTCAGTGGGTAAACATGGGTAAAGTCTATGAAATAACAGTTAGTTTGTACCAAATGGTTTAACAATGACATTAGGGGTATTCTCTGTATACTACTATACTTAGATTCATAACTTGGCATGCACATTTACCAGCATTACACAACATAAAGTCACTAACACTACTGTAACGCCAASATTAAATTCCTTKACTTTATATACAATAAATACAGAAAGATAACTTTTCAGAAAGAGAAAATATGGACCCGTTAAGGATCTTAAAAARATAAACATGAAATCAGCAAAGATGTGGAAAAATACCACAACTATACATGTACAATGAGTTGTAGAAGTTAAGCGTTTTTTTATATATATATTTTTCTTTTTACAGTATATAACCATGGGTCGTATTCATTAGTYCACACCGTAGAAAAACGTTTTGCAATGGWAAACGAAAAGGTAGTGCCTCCCTGTTTCAGTCCGTTGTCTTCTTTCAAAGACGTCGGTGCCTAATTAATACAATCCTGGTTTGTCTAGGAACTGTCATTGTCTCCTCTCCTTCATCTGCAGTTATATGAGTGTTYGCTGTGTTGCTGGCGATATCAATATACAACAGAACAGGGAATCCAAGCCCAGTCAGTCCCRATTCAGGTCCTATAATGATTGTCTCTTYATACTTCTCCAGTCCACTGCCTGATAGATCGGCAGATCTAATGCCCTTTTGTTGATGCTCCAAGCTGGTCTCATCTGAGGCAGTTGTTGGTTTCTCTTCCTCTAGGGGCAGCCTGGTTGCTTCCTGGTGGGTTTGTCCTTCTCTAGAGGCAGCTTGGTTGCTTCCTGGTGGTTTTGTCCTCCTCTAGGGGCAGCCTGGTTGCTTCCTGGTGGTTTGACCTCCTCTAGGGGCAGCCTGGTTACTTCCTGGTGGTTTTGTCCTCCTCTAGGGGCAGCCTGGTTGCTTCCTGGTGGTTTGTCCTCCTCTAGGGGCAAGCCTTTGGTTACTTTCCTTGGTGGTTTTGTTCTCCTCTTAGGGGGCAGCCTGGTTTGCTTCCTGGTGGTTTGGATTCCTCCCTAGGGGCAGCCTGGTTTACTTCCGGTGGTTTGTCCTCTCTAGGGGCATTGCCTGGTGTCTTCTGTGGTTTTGTCCTCTCTCTAGTGGGCAGCCTGGTTTGCTTCCTGGTGGTTTGTCCTTCTCTATGGGCTAGCATGGTTACTGTCCTGGTGTCTTTTGTCACCTCCTCTAGGGCAGCCTGGTTGCTGTTCTGGTTCGTTGCCTCTCTAGGGCAGCCTGGTTACTTCTGGTGGTTTTGTCGCTCCTCTTAGGGGCAGCTCGTAGGTTTCCTGTTGTCGCCTTTCCTCGGAGCTGTTTGTTCTCTGTTGCCTCTCTAGGGGCAGCCTGGTTGCTTCCTGGTGGTTTCTCTTCTCTAGGGGCAGCCTGGTTGCTTCCTGGTGTGTTGTCCTTCTCTAGGTGGCAACTCTTTGGTTTTCCTGGTGGTGTTCTTTCTAGGTGCCTGTTCTTCGGATTGCTCTTAGGGCGCCTTTCGGTTGTCCTCAGCACTGTGTTACTTTGGTGTTGCTCTTTGGGGGTCTTGTTCTCCTAGCGCCTGGCTTTCGTTGGTTGTTCCATGGTAGCATGTCTTCCGCGGTTTTGCTCTCAGGGCAGCCTGCCTGTCTTCTTTCCTAGGCAGTGTGACTTGGTTTACTCAAGCATGCCGTTCCTGGTCTTTTCTAGGGCGTGGTGTGTGTTGCGAGGGCAGTGTGTGCCCGTTTTTCTCTTAGGGGCATGGGTGGTGTGTTCTCTAGTGCAGTTTGCGTCACCTTATAGCATGTAAGAATCAACTTAATAGGATATTAGCGTCATTTTTGTGTTCATGCACTCCACAGGTCTGTTTCTATAGTGTTGTGTGTGTGGTGTGTCGTGTATGTGTGTGGGTCTGATCCCTTCCTTCCTTCCCTAGGATGTGTGTGTTCCTCTCACCGAGCCAGAGTGTAAACAAAGAGGGTACCAGCACATCTCCACTAGTTATCATGACTTCCCAGTTGTCTCTCCTCAGACACTTCAAATAGCTCTAGATATATTACACTTTCAGTATGCTTTATCCATCCTTACACAAGCATATCAGATGAGTCACACAGCAGTGCTCAGAGATCCATCAGCAGTAGCCAGTGATTCACAAGGTGCTTGTGTATATCATCTAGTATGTCCACAACACTGATGTTGTACTGGTACTTTGTCTCTATAGTACAAATACAGTCTTTATCGCACCCCAAGGTGGAGCAGCCCGTCCCCAACAGTAAGTCATAGGTCTAAGTCGCGGCCCCAGCGTGTAGGAGATGGTCTATCTATAGCAGGGAGCTGGCCAGGGATGCCCGGGCAGGGGTTGGGCCTGTGGCTCTGGTGGCTGTGAGTCTGGCTGTGTGTAGGGCTGAGTCTGGCGTGTCTCAGGGGCAGCAGGTCGTAGTGGCTGGGGATTGTGGCTGTTCTGGGGAGGTCCGTAACGGGTTCTGAGGGTACGTGGGAAACCACAACGTACAGCCCTGGAGAACACTCACCTTGGTTTCTAAAGGGGGGATGGAGAGAATTAGAGGGGGATAGAGAGGGGGATGGAGATAGGGGGATGGAGATAGAGGGAATGGAGATAAGGGATGAGATAGAGATAGGGGATTGGAGGAGATAGAGATAGGGGGATGGAGGGATAGAATGATGGAGGGATAGAGATAGGGGAATGAGAAGAATGGGAGGAGGATAGAGATAGGGTAGGATAGGATGGAGGGATTAGATGAGAGGGTAGAGAGGGGATGGAAAGAGATAGAAGGATGGAGGGATTAGGAGTAGATGGAGATAGAAGGGTATGGGGATAGAGATAGGGTAGGAGGTAGAGATAGGGGGATGGAGGAAATGAGATAGAATAGGGGGATGGAGGGATAGAGATAGGGGATGGATGGGATAGAGATAGGGGATGGAGGGATAGAGATAGGGGGAGGAGGGATAGAATGGAGGGATAGAGATAGGGGTATTGGAGGGATAGAGATAGGGGGATGGAGGATGAGATAGAAGGGTATGGAGGGATAGAGATATGGGGATGGAGGGATAGAGATAGGGGGATGGAGGATAGAGAAGGTGGAGGAAGAGAAGGGATGGAGGGATAGAGAGATAGAGGGATGGAGATAAGATGGGGATGAGAGGATAAGAGATAGGGGGATGGAGGGATAGAGATAGGGGATGGAGGGATAGAAGATTATGGGGGTGGAGGGATAGAGATGGGGGATGGAGGGATAGAGGGGAATAAGATAGGATGGGATGAGGGAAGGTGGGAGGGGGATGAAGAGAGAAAGAAGAGTTTGAACTTTTATCATCATTCAAACCACTTCATACAAAGTGCCCTCCCAATAACCCCCTCAAGACAGAAAGGAAGAAGAGACAACAGACAGAGACAACAGACTGAAACAACAGACAGAGACAACAGACCTGAAACAACAGACAGAGAACAACAGACAGAGACAACAGACAGAGACACAGAGAAACAAGACTGATACCCCGTCAGTTACACAGAAAAACTAATTCATCTTCCTCATGAGCTCATCTTCTCCAGAACTAAGGGGATCCCCCATAATCACCCACGTCATAGACGTTCTTGCTGGTGGTGGTGGTGGTGACTATAGCAGAGGAGCAGTAGGACATCTATATAACTATATATCTATAAACTCACCCAACGTCATAGACGTTCCTTGCTGGTGGTGGTGGTGGTGGACTCATAGCAGAGGAGCAAGATAGGACATCTATATAACTATTATTCCTATATCCACGTCATAGACGTTCTTTGCTGCTGGTGGTGGTGGTGACTATTAGCAGAGGAAGCAGTAAAGGACACGTCGTGGGTGGACAGGACTCCTTCATCTCTACATTAGCTGCTCTCCTGTGTGTTTAACAGGCCACGGCAGCGGTCGTTGATGGTGGCGTAGGGGTTCTCACTGTTTCAGAGAGCAGCTGCCTGGACAGCGACACCCCTTCATGTAGTCTGACAACACAATAACACACTGAGAAGCAGGTAAGACAGGAACACTTTTACAAGGTAAAGGGGCTTTCGTTTTATGTTATTGTTAGCGAAGGATTTGATATCAGGGGCAAAATGACAATTGTCAGGCCTTTCAATGCATTCATCATATCAACATTGGGAGAATGAATACAACATAAGATTTACAATTCCTACCCAGGAGGAAGACAAGTGAAAACTATTATCCACTGACAACCTGTAGAAAAAACAAATTAAAAACAGATACTGGATAATGACACAGGACACACATTTCACAGCATTAGTAGCATATCAAAGTATGAGCATTTAAATCCAAAAGAAGTGGTTTGTTTCTGGGGTGTTTGTGTTAGTTAGAGACTGGAGGAGAGGAACCAGAGAGGAGGTTTGTGTTAGTTAGAAGACTGGAAGGAGAGGCAGAGAGGAGGGTGTTAAGTTAGAGAACTGGAAGGAGAAGGACCAGAGAGGAGTGGTGGTTAGTTTTGAGACTGGATGGAGAGGCCCAGAGAGGAGGGTGTTAGTTAAGACTGGAGGAGAGGACAGAGAGGAGTGTGTGAGACGATCAGGAGGAAAGGAAACACACACAGAGGAGGCAGGAGATCACAGGCGTGCCCTGTGGAGAGAGAGACACAGAGGTCAAAACACACACAGGGTCAAAACACACACAGAGGTCAAAAACACACACGAGTTCCAAAACACACCGAGGTCAAAACACACACAGAGGTTCATACATCACATCAGTTCACATACACGTCAGTTTCTACACAACCAGAGTGTGTGAGCGGTGAGTTGAGTGGTCTGAAATCCGCTCATTGCTTACAAGAGCGGTGCAACGCTCCGTCTCTCCACGTCCTTTCCAAACAGCTCTGCTTAAAAACCGCTCCTCGCTCACAGGAAGAAAAAAAACTAGCCTTCTCCAAATTCCCTCCAGTCATTATAATCACATTTAACCAACACCCATCTATTGTTGTGACTTACCTGGACTACATTTAACCACACCCATCTATTGTTTGTGACTACCTGGACCTCACATTTAAAACCAACAACCCATCTATTGGGGGGTTTGTGACTACTTGAACCTACGCATTTACCAACACTCATCTATTGTTGTGACTACCTGGACGCTACCATTTAACCAACACCATCTATTGTTGTGACTACCTGGACCTACCGTTTTAAAAACCAACACTCATCTATTGTTGTGACTACCTGGACCTACCATTTACCAAACATCCCATCTAATTGTTGTTGACTACCTGGACCTAACCATTTAACCAACATCCACTCATTGTTGTGACTACCTGGACCTACCATTTAACCAACCACCCATGCTATCTGTTGTGAACCTACCTGGACCTACCATTTAACAAACCCATCTATTGTTGTGACTACTGGACCTACCATTTAACAACATCATCTAATTGTTTGTGACTACCCGGACCTACATTTTAACCAACACCCATCTATTGTTGTGACCTACCTGGGACCTACCGTTTACCAACACGTCCATCTATTGTTGTGACTACCTGGACCTACCATTTAACCAACACCCCCTCTATTGTTTGTGACTACCGGACCTACCTTTAACCAACATCCATCTATGTTGTGACTACCTGGACCTACCATTTAACGCAACACCCATCTATGTTGTTGACTAACCTGGACCTACCATTTAACAACCACCCATCTATTTTGTGACTACCTGGACCTACCGTTTAACCAACACTCAATCTATTGTTGTGACTACCTGGAACCTACCCATTTACCAACACCCATCCTATTGTTGTGACTACCTGGACCTACATTTTAACCAAACATTCCATCTATTGTTGTGACTACCTGGAACCTACCATTTAACCAACACCCATCCTATTTGTTGTGACTACCTGGACCTACCATTTAACCAACAACCCATCTATTGTTTGTGATACCTGGACTACCATTTTAACAACACTCAATCTATTTGTTGTGACTACCCGGACCTACCATTTAACCACACTCAATCTATGTTGTGCTACCTGGACCTACCATGTAACGCTATCACCATCTATTGTTGTTGACTACCCGGACCTACCAATTTAACCAACATCTGATCTAGTGTTGGTGACTAACCTGGACCTAACCATAAGGTTTTTGAAGTTTGAAACCAAACATATGATTTGCATGAAAGTATATTTTTATATTTGTATATATATACACGTATATATATACATCTCAAAAAATAACGGGAACACTTAAACAACACAATGTAATCAAGTCACTCACACTTCCTGTGA
Source organism: Salvelinus sp. IW2-2015 (assembly GCF_002910315.2). Classification (NCBI taxonomy): domain Eukaryota; kingdom Metazoa; phylum Chordata; class Actinopteri; order Salmoniformes; family Salmonidae; genus Salvelinus; species Salvelinus sp. IW2-2015. The sequence goes on along the minus strand of NW_019946301.1, from coordinate 14,043 downwards.
AAATCAAACTGTCCACTTAGGAAGCACACTGATTGACAATACATTCACATGCTGTTGTGGCCAAATGGAATAAAAAGTTCAATCAGGAGAAAGACAGGGATTATCCAGTCGCTGTACATTTCAAATGACATGAAGCTGACATTTCCACTTTAGATTTTGTTGGCATAGAGAAAGTTAAGATATCAGACAGGGGAGGTGATATTAATAATACTCTGAGTAAAAGAGACATGTTTTTGGGATTTTCACCCTCCAGACATTGTTTTCCAAAAGGATTAATGATGAAATGGGCCTTTGTATGTTATGCTGTGATTGGAACATGGAAAATGTGTGTCCTCTTGTAGATTATTCTGACGTTTTTTTCATATGATGTACCCTATGACTAATGAACTTGTTGTCCTCATTGAGAATTATACAGAAGTGTTTCAATACGCCTTTATACACTTTTTGTAATATTTATGAAATGCACTTGTTATATTTGGTAGCACTTATTTATTTTCCTTTGCCTCCATACCCCTTCGATGTGTAGAACGGATGTGGGTGGAGCCAGGTCTACATAAGGGTGCAACTTTCAAGAAATTCCCACAAGCTCTGACCAAGGCCGTGTGGCCGATACCGTAAGCTTTATTAAATATCGGTGATACTTATCAGGGAAAAAACCCCAGTGGGGGGGGTGCGGTTTCCTTTTCCATTCATCTTGTTCAATTGATGTCCAGCACCTGCAAATAAGAATGCTCAGATGCGGCGAGTGCCTTTTTTTTGTATTTGCAAATGGAATAGACAAAAGGTGGAAATTATAGGCCAATTAGCAAGACACCCCAATAAAGGAGTGGTTCTGCGGTGGTGACCACAGACCACTTCTCAGTTCCTATGCTTCCTGGCTGATGTTTTGGTCACTTTTGAATGCTAGGCGGTGCTTTCAACTCTAAGTGGTAGCATGAAACGAGTCTACACCCACAACAAGGTGGCTCAGGTAGTGCAGCTCATCCAGGATGGCACATCAATGCGTTTAGCCTGTGGCAAGCAGGTTTTTGCTGTGT
>NW_019946301.1:0-10695 GCF_002910315.2 Salvelinus sp. IW2-2015 | reverse complement strand
GGAGGAGCAGGATGAGCACTGCCAGAGCCCTGCAAAATTGACCTCCAGCAGGCCCACAAATGTGCATGTGTCTGCTCAAACGGTCAGAAACAGACTCCATGAGGGTGGATGAGGCCCGACATCCACAGGTGGGGTGTGCTTACAGCCCAACACCGTGCAGGACGTTTGGCATTTGCCAGAGGAACACCAAGAATTGGCAAATTCGCCACTGGCGCCCTGTGCTCTTCACAGATGAAAGCAGGTTCACACTGAGCACATGTGACAGACGTGACAGAGTCTGGAGACGCCGTGGAGAACGTTCTGCTGCCTGCAACATCCTCCAGCATGACCGGTTTGGCGGTGGGTCAGTCATGGTGTGGGGTGGCATTTCTTTGGGGGGCCTCCATGTGCTCGCCAGAGGTAGCCTGACTGCCATTAGGTACCGAGATGAGATCCTCAGACCCCTTGTGAGACCATATGCTGGTGCGGTTGGCCCTGGGTTCCTCCTAATGCAAGACAATGCTAGACCTCATGTGGCTGGAGTGGTGTCAGCAGTTCCTGCAAGAGGAAGGCATTTATGCTATGGACTGGCCCGCCCGTTCCCAGACCTGAATCCAATTGAGCACATCTGGGACATCATGTCTCGCTCCATCCACCAACGCCACGTTGCACCCACAGACTGTCCAGGAGTTGGCGGATGCTTTAGTCCAGGTCTGGGAGGAGATCCCTCAGGAGACCATCCGCCACCTCATCAGGAGCATGCCCAAGCGTTGTAGGGAGGTCATACAGGCACGTGGAGGCCACACACACTACTGAGCCTCATTTTGACTTGTTTTAAGGACATTACATCAAAGTTGGATCAGCCTGTAGTGTGGTTTTCCACTTAATTTTGAGTGTGACTCCAAATCCAGACCTCCATGGGTTGATCAATTTGATTTCCATTGATAATTTTTGTGGTGATTTTGTTGTCAGCACATTCAACTATGTAAAGAAAAAGTATTTAATAAGTTATATTTCATTCATTCAGATCTAGGATGTGTTATTTTAGTGTTCCCTTTATTTTTTTGAGCAGTGTATATATCAAATCAAATGTTATTGTAGTAGCTAAAGCAAGGGCTATAGCAGCACACAAGTAGACTATCCAGATGTATGCTGGGACGGGCATGGACTGAGCTCATGAAGTGAGCGCTGCTGGAGAGGTACTGGAGCGAAACTGGAGCGGGCGAGAAGGCCGACGTTCCAGCCTTTGGGAAACTCGCTCCGTGCTCCAGTCAAATTGGGCACCCTCCACTCCTCGCTCCACTCCTCGCTCCGCTCACACACTCTGACACAAACACACACACAGCACACATGCAGTCACACACTACAGTGCAGGAAAGTCTTTGGGTAACACAGACAACCACTCTGTTATATGAGATGGTCCTCTTCTTGATAAGGACATAGTGGAGTCTCATACTCTACCTCTGTAGTACTGTTCATGGTAGGAGCTGTAACGTCTGTCTACACGCGTACACACCTACAGAGATGTTAAAGGGACAGATTAAGAGTCTGTCTACACGGTACACACCTACAGAGATGTTAAAGGGACAGATTAAGAGCCTGTCTACACAGTACACACCTACAGAGATGTTAAAGGGACAGATTAAGAGTCTGTCTACACGGTACACACCTACAGAGATGTTTAAAGGGACAGATTAAGAGTCTGTCTATACGGTACACACCTACAGAGATGTTAAAGGAAACAGATTAAGAGTCTGTCTACACGGTACACACCTACAGAGATGTTAAAGGGACAGATTAAGAGCCTGTCTACACAGTACACACCTACAGAGATGTTAAAGGGACAGATTAAGAGTCTGTCTACACGGTACACACCTACAGAGATGTTAAAGGGACAGATTAAGAGTATGTCTATACGGTACACACCTACAGAGATGTTAAAGGAACAGATTAAGAGTCTGTCTACACGGTACACACCTACAGAGATGTTAAAGGGACAGATTAAGAGTCTGTCTACACGGTACACACCTACAGAGATGTTAAAGGGACAGATTAAGAGTATGTCTAATACGGTACACACCTACAGAGATGGTTAAAGGAACAGATTAAGAGTCTGTCTACACGGTACACACCTACAGAGATGTTAAAGGGACAGATTAAGAGTCTGTCTACACGGTACACACCTACAGAGATGTTAAAGGGGCAGATTAAGAGTCTATCTACACGGTACACACCTACAGAGATGTTAAAGGGACAGATTAAGAGCCTGTCTACACGGTACCAACCTACAGAGATGTTAAAAGGACAGATTAAAGAGTCTATCTACACGGTACACACCTACAGAGATGTTAAAGGGACAGATTAAGAGCCTGTCTACACGGTACACACCTACAGAGATGTTAAAGGGACAGATAAGAGTCTGTCTACACGGTACACACCTACAGAGATGTTAAAGGGACAGATTAAGAGTCTGTCTACACGGTACACACCTACAGAGATGTTAAAGGGACAGATTAAGAGTCTGTCTACACGGTACACACCTACAGAGATATTAAAGGGACAGATTAGAGTCTGTCTACACGGTACACACCTACAGAGATGTTAAAGGACAGATTATTAGACTGTGTTCTAGAGGAAACTTGTTATGGCCATCTATACAGCAGGTGTTCCTAATGTTTTGTACAGTCAGTGTATATGGCCGTCTATACAGCAGGTGTTCCTAATGTTTAGTACAGTCAGTGTATATGGCCATCTATACAGCAGGTGTTCCTAATGTTTAGTACAGTCAGTTATATGGCCGTCTATACAGCAGGTGTTCCTAATGTTTAGTACAGTCAGTGTATATGGCCGTCTATACAGCAGGTGTTCCTAATGTTTAGTACAGTCAGTGTATATGCCGTCTATACAGCAGTGTTCCTAATGTTTAGTACAGTCAGTGTATATGGCCGTCTATACCGCAGGTGTTCCTAATGTTTTGTACAGTCAGTGTATATGGCCGTCTATACAGCAGGTGTTCCTAATGTTTAGTACAGTCAGTGTATATGGCCGTCTATACAGCAGGTGTTCCTAATGTTTTAGTACAGTCAGTGTATATGGCCATCTATACAGCAGGTGTTCCTAATGTTTTTAGTACAGTCAGTGTATATGGCCGTCTATACAGCAGGTGTTCCTAATGTTTAGTACAGTCAGTGTATATGGCCGTCTATACAGCAGGTGTTCCTAATGTTTGTACAGTCAGTGTATATGGCCATCTATACAGCAGGTGTCCTAATGTTTTGTACAGTCAGTGTATATGCCGTCTATACAGCAGGTGTTCCTAATGTTTAGTACAGTCAGTGTAATGGCCGTCTATACAGCAGGTTCCAGACATACCCAGTTCATCGAGTTATAGTAGGCTGTCCACTCTGGAGCAATATTCCTGTTAACCTCTTGTCCTTCACCTGGGAAGGAAACACACACAGACTGAGGACCCCAGGAAGAGGAGCTGCTGCACGTGGAACAACTAATGAGGACCCCAGGAAGAGGAGCTGCTACACGTGGAACACTAATGAGGACCACAGGAAGAGGAGCTGCTACACGTGGAACAGCTAATGAGACCACAGGAAGAGGAGCTGCTACACGTGGAACAACTAATGAGACCACAGGAAGAGGCGCTGCTACACGTGGAACAGCTAATGAGGACCCCAGGAAGAGTAGCTGCTACACGTGGAACAACTAATGAGGACCACAGGAAGAGGAGCTGCTACACGTGGAACAGCTAATGAGGACCACAGGAAGAGGAGCTGCTGCACGTGGAACAGCTAATGAGGACCACAGGAAAGGAGCTGCTGCACGTGGAACAACTAATGAGGACCCCAGGAAGAGGAGCTGTTACACGTGGAACAACTAATGAGGACCCCAGGAAGAGGAGCTGCTACACGTGGAACAACTAATGAGGACCACAGGAAGAGGCGCTGCTACACGTGGAACAGCTAATGAGGACCCCAGGAAGAGTAGCTGCTACACGTGGAACAACTAATGAGGACCACAGGAAGAGGAGCTGCTACACGTGGAACAGCTAATGAGGACCACAGGAAGAGGAGCTGCTGCACGTGGAACAGCTAATGAGGACCACAGGAAGAGGAGCTGCTGCACGTGGAACAACTAATGAGGACCCCAGGAAGAGGAGCAGCTACACGTGGAACAACTAATGAGGACCACAGGAAGAGGAGCTGCTACACGTGGAACAGCTAATGAGGACCACAGGAAGAGGAGCTGCTGCACGTGGAACAGCTAATGAGGACCACAGGAAGAGGAGCTGCTACACGTGGAACAGCTAATGAGGACCACAGCAAGAGTAGCTGCTACACGTGGAACAGCTAATGAGGACCACAGCAAGAGGAGCTGCTACACGGGAACAGCTAATGAGGACCACAGGAAGAGGAGCTGCTACACGTGGAACAGCTAATGAGGACTCCAGGAAGAGTAGCTGCTACACGTGGAACAGCTAATGAGGACCCCAGGAAGAGTAGCTGCTACACGTGGAACAACTAATGAGGACCACAGGAAGAGTAGCTGCTACACGTGGAACAACTAATGAGGACCACAGGAAGAGGAGCTGCTACACGTGGAACAGCTAATGAGGACCACAGGAAGAGTAGCTGCTACACGTGGAACAGCTAATGAGGACCACAGGAAGGTAGCTGCTACACGTGGAACGGCTAATGAGGACCACAGGAAGAGGAGCTGCTACACGTGTGAACGGCTAATGAGGACCACAGGAAGAGGAGCTGCTACACGTGGAACAGCTAATGAGGACCACAGGAAGAGGAGCTGCTACACGTGGAACAGCTAATGAGGACCACAGGAAGAGGAGCTGCTACACGTGGAACAGCTAATGAGGACCACAGGAAGAGGAGCTGCTACACGTGGAACAGCTAATGAGGACCACAGGAAGAGGAGCTGCTACACGTGGAACAGCTAATGAAGACCACAGGAAGAGGAGCTGCTACACGTGGAACAGCTAATGAGGACCACAGGAAGAGGACTGCTACACGTGGAAACAGCTAATGAGGACCACAGGAAGAGGGAGCTGCTACACGTGGAACAGCTAATGAGGACCACAGGAAGAGGAGCTGCTACACGTGGAACAGCTAATGAGGACCACAGGAAAGGAGCTGCTACACGTGGAACAGCTAATGAGGACCACAGGAAGAGGGCTGCTACACGTGGAACAGCTAATGAGGACCACAGGAAGAGTAGCTGCTACACGTGGAACAGCTAATGAGGACCACAGGAAGGAGCGGCTGCACACGTGGAACAGCTAATGAGGACCACAGGAAGAGTAGCTGCTACACGTGGAACAGCTAATGAGGACCACAGGAAGAGTAGCTGCTACACGTGGAACAGCTAATAGGACCCAGGAAGAGTAGCTGCTACACGTGGAACAGCTAATGAGGACCACAGGAAGAGTAGCTGCTACACGTGGAACAGCTAATGAGGACCCCAGGAAGAGTAGCTGCTACACGTGGAACAGCTAATGAGGACCACAGGAAGAGGAGCTGCTGCACGTGGAAAAACACACAAAGAACTAACAAATAAAATACATGTATTTTGAAGAATGCCAATGTACAGGTAACTGCCAGAATAAAGGAAACACTTGAGTAAATGAGGGATACAAAGTATATTGAAAGCAGGTGCTTCCACACAGGTGTGGTTCCTGAGTTAATGAAGCAATTAACATAGTAACGGTAGCTTTTTGCTGTCCTATACAATAACAATGTCCCATACACATGTCACGAGTGGTCACTGAATGGTTTGATGAGCATGAAAGCGATGTAAACCATATGCCCTGGCCGTCTCAGTCATCAGATCTCAACACAACTGAACACTTCTGGGAGATTCTGTTGCAGATCCTAATACAGTGTTTTCTACCACCATCAACAAAACACCACCATTTTCTGGTGGAAGAACGGTGTCTCATCCCTCCAATAGAGTTCCAGACTCCTGTAGAATCTATGACGAGGTGCGTTGAAGCCGGTCTGTCTGCTCGTCGTGGCCCAACGCCCTATTAACACATTTTTATGTTTTTTGTTGTCTTTATTTTGGCAGTTGCCTGTATGTCCTCTTAGCATAAATAAAGTGAAGGTTCGTCGCCACCCACCTTGGCCCTTCTGGTCTTCTCGTCAGGCTTGGCGTAGTGGCCAGCGTAGGTACACGCTCCCAGAGTGTGGTAGGAGGGGTTAGTGAAACAACGACTGACGTTGCTGTTGGTAGGAGATGAGTCTAGAGAGGAGAATAAGCCTGTACACTGAAGCCCTGCTCACCACGGAAACATCAGCTTATAGGACTCTACACACACACTCACGTGGGCCCTGCTCACCACGGACTCTACACACACACACACACAGTCACGTGGGCAGGCACGCGAGCAAACGCAAAAACACACAGCTCCATCGGGACATGTTCAATACAAAGCTGTTAAAAACAGAGGTTTCATCAGAAAGCTGAGTTTGCTGAGAACACAAACAGCAAGAGAGAGGAGGATCGAGCTGGAAAGAGAGTTCAGACAGATCACCCACGAATTTAGTTAGAACACCCCCGAAATTTAGTCAGATCATCCCCGGATTTAGTTAGATCACCCCCGAATTTAGTTAGATCATCCCCGGATTTAGTTAGATCACCCCCGAACTTAGTTAGATCATCCCCGGATTTAGTTAGATCACCCCCGGATTTAGTTAGATCACCCCCGAATTTAGTCAAATCACCCCCGGATTTAGTTAGATCACCCCCTAATTCAGTTAGATCACCCCCGAATTTAGAGACAGTCCTGTGGAGAGAGTCCACACTGTACAAGAGATGTCCTTCTGACATCTAATTTTGTTCGAGGCGGTTCACATCAGGCAATGCTTCTTGTGAATAGCAACACAAATTTTGTGGTGTTTTTTATAGGGCAAAAGGCAAGCTTTAACCAAATCTCCAATCTCATCTATTGATTCGACTCAGTTTAGTTGACTCCTGACTCCAATGTGCTTTTGGAGTAAGTCATTAGCCTAGTGGGTTCACATACTTTTTTCCAACTACATGTGATTTTTAAATTATGTATTCAATATGACAAAAAAATACAATAATTTGTGGTGTTATTAGTTTAAGCTACAACTGTGGTCTGTCTATTGTTGCGACTCAGATGAAGATCAAGAGTACATTTTATGACCAAATAGCAGAAATCCAGGTAATTCCAAAGGGTTACATACCTTTTCTTGCCCCTGTATACCTGTGTTGTGTATATTGGTCTAGCTAACTTCCTGTACCTCTCAGAGTCGTCTCCCGGTACGTTTGGCTACGGCTGTCAGCAGCTGTGTGTGTGGTTTGTATTGTCTACTAACTCTTTCCTTGTTCCTCTCAGAGTTGTCCGTCCCGCGTACGTTTTGGCTACGGCTGGTCAGCAGCTGTGTGTGGTTGTGTGTGTATTGTTCTACTAATCTTCCTGTTCCTCTCAGAAGTGTCGTCCCGGGTCGTTTGGCTTCCGGCTGTCAGCGCTGCTGTGTGTGTTGTGTGTCAGTGTCTTACTAAACTCTTCCTGTTCCTCTCAGAGTGTCGTCCCGGTAAACGTTTGCTACGGCTGTCAGCAGCTTTGTGTGTGTGTGTTGTGTGTTATCTGTCTACTAAACTCTTCTGTTCTACTCAGAGTGTCGTGCCCGGTACGTTTGGCTCCGGCTGTCGCAGCTGTGGGTGGTGTGTGTGTATTGTCTACTAACTTCTTCCTGTTCCTTCAAGTGTCCCGTCCCGGTACGTTTGGCTACGGCTTGTCAGCGAGCTGTGTGTGTGTGTGTGTGGTATTGTCCTACTAACTCTTCTGCTTCCCTCTCAGAGTGTCGTCCCGGTACGTTTGGCTACGGCTGTCAGCAGCTGTGTGTGTGGTCGAACAACGCCACCTGTGAACCTATGTTGACTGGGACCGCTACTGCCAGCATCGGATACAAAGGCATCCGCTGGTGAACCAGGGTAAGTGTGGTTGTGTGTGGTGTGTGTGTGTGTGTGTGTGTGTGTGTGGTGTGTGTGTGTGTGTGTGTGTGTGTGTGTGTGTGTGTGTGCGTGTGCGTGCGTGTGCGTGCGGCGTGTGTGTGCGTTGTGTTTTTGTGTTGCTCACGCGATGTGGAAGGTGGACAGGATTTGCACTTTTAGGAAACTATTCTATTTTTGTTCCCATATTGGGCAAGTTATGTCCTGCACACTCATGTTTTTCCCCCCCCCCCCCCTTGAGAATTTGTGCTCAAATTGCAGTATGTATTTGATCCAGGTCTTGGGTGTTTAATTAGCAGTATTTGAATCTCAGGTCCTGGTGTTTATACAGTATTTGATCCAGGTTGGTGTTTAATTACAGTATTCGGAGTCCAGGTCTGGTGTTATGTACAGTAATTTGATACCAGGTCTGGTGGTTATAGCATTGACAGTACTGCGTATTAAGTATTGATTCCAGGTTCTGGTGTTTATTTAAGTATGTGAATCCAGGTTGTGAACAGTATGGTGTGTTGGGTATGACAGTATTTGGATCAGGTATGGTGTTTATTACAGTAATTTGATCGCAGTCTGGTTGTTATTCATGTATGTGATCAAGTCTGGTGTTTATGAACAGTATTTTGAATCCCAGGTATGGTGTTTAATTACAGTAATTTGATCCAGGTCTTGGTGTTTTATTACAGTAATGTATTTGATCCAGGTCTGGTGTGTTTATTACAGTATTTTGATCAGGTCTGGTGTTTTATGACAAGTTATTTGATCGCAGGTATGGTGGTTTCATTAGCAGTAATGGTGCCAGGTCTGGTGTTTATTACAGTATTTGATCCAGGTCTGGTGTTTATTACAGTAATGTGATCCCAGGTCTGGTGTTTATGTGTGTAATTAATGGGTGGACTAGTGTTAGACGTTTGGGTGTGTTTATATACGATATGCCCCCCCCCCCCTCTGCTATTTCCAGCTGCCCTGATGATGGACGGAGCTGAATCCATTACCTAAGATCAGCCCGGCCTTGGCATCGAGCGCCAGCGCGGGCGCTGGTCCATGTGGCATCATCTTCCTCTCCTCTTCATCAATGACCGTGTTTGTGGGGTTGGGTGGTGTGGTGGCGGCATCCACCAGAGAGAGAAAGGAGGGCAAACATGCCCAGTGTGTCCTACAGCCCTGCCCTGAGGATCAGCAGCCAGGGTTACTCCCTCTCTGGTGAGACGCTCCAGACTCTACCGCTTAGTCATGTTAACTAAGTCAGTCAGGGTTACTCCCTCTCTGGTGAGACGCTCCAGACTCTACACTTAGTCATGTTAACTAAGTCAGTCAGGGTTACTCCCTCTCTGGTGAGACGCTCCGGACTCTACACTTAGTCATGTTAACTAAGTCAGTCAGGGTCTCCCTCTCTGGTGAGACGCTCCGGACTCTACCACTTAGTCATGTTAACTAAGTCAGTCAGGGTTACTCCCTCTCTGGTGAGACGCTCCGGACTCTACCACTTAGTCATGTTAACTAAGTCAGTCAGGGTACTCCCTCTCTGGTGAGACGCTCCAGACTCTACCACTTAGTCATGTTAACTAAGTCAGTCAGGGTTACTCCCTCTCTGGTGAGACGCTCCAGACTCTACACTTAGTCATCTTAACTAAGTCAGCCAGGTGTTTACAAATGTTTACTATAATGTTGTTAGGACTCTCTCCACAGGACTGTCTCTTTACAGTGTGGACTCTCTCCACAGGACTGTCTCTTTACAGTGTGGACTCTCTCACAGGACTGTCTTCTTTACAGTGTGGACTCTCTCCACAGGACTGTCTCTTTACAGTGTGGACTCTCTCCACAGGACTGTCTCTTTACAGTGTGGACTCTCTCCACAGGACTGTCTCTTTACAGTGTGGACTCTCTCTCCACAGGACTGTCTCTTTACATTTTACATTTTAGTCATTTAGCAGACGCTCTTATCCAGAGCGACTTACAGTAGGTGCATACATTTTATTACATACATTTTTTTTTTTACATACATTTTTTTTTTTACATACTGAGACAAGGATATCCCTACCGGCCAAACCCTCCCTAACCCGGACGACGCTATGCCAATTGTGCGTCGCCCCACGGACCTCCCGGTTGCGGCCGGCTGGACAGAGCCTGGGCGCGCAACCAGCCCAGCCTGGGCGCGAACCCAGAGACTCTGGTGGCGCAGCTAGCACTGCGATGCAGTGCCCTAGACCACTGCGCCACCCGGGAGGCTGTGTGGACTCTCTTTACAGTGTGGACTCTCTCCCCAGGACTGTCTCTATACAGTGTGGACTCTCTCCACAGGACTGTCTCTATACAGTGTGGACCCTCTCCACAGGACTGTTCTATACAGTGTGGACTCTCTCCACAGGACTGTCTCTATACAGTGTGGACTCTCTCACAGGCTGTCTCTTTACAGTGTGGACTCTCTCCACAGGACTGTCTCTTTACAGTGTGGACTCTCTCCACAGGACTGTCTCTATACAGTGTGGACTCTCTCCACAGGACTGTCTCTTATACAGTGTGGACTCTCTCCACAGGACTGTCTCTTTACGTGTGGACCTTCTCCACAGGACGTGTCTCTTTACAGTGTGGACTCTCTCCACAGGACTGTCTCTATAAAGTGTGGACTCTTCTCCACAGGACTGTCTCTTTACAGTGTGGACTCTCTCCACAGGAACTGTCCTCTTTACAGTGTGGACTCTCTCACAAGGACTGTCTCTT
>NW_019946300.1:33472-56714 GCF_002910315.2 Salvelinus sp. IW2-2015 | reverse complement strand
GGGATTAGACATGGAGAGTGGAGAGAGGGGGGATGGTGAGAGAGGAGGTTATTTGACATACCTGGCACACGAACGTCGCCTGAGCACCTGTCCCTGACCTCGTTACTGTGGAGACCGGGACAGTAGCGGACGTCGTCAAGGCAACAGGTGTGGTGGTGATTTCGGGGACGGAAGGCTGGGGAGGTTTTGGAATCTCACTGGGTAGCTCACCTGTGGTCACCTATAGAAGAGACAGAGAAACAGACAGGAGAAAAAAAAGAGTTAAGAGATGATTGGGGGCTTTATATTCCCAGAACAACAAACACAATGTCAACAAAAAAGACTACATTCTCCATGATGCCTCAGTCACTCACCTTGATTTTGGAGCGGACGTAGGGACTGCTCTGTGCCCTCCTCTTGACCTCTAACCCCTGACCCGGGCTTTGGGGTCTACCCAGCACCGTGCACGAGGGCAGCTCCGCTCTAGGGGTCATCACGCTGTGCACGTCACGCAGGAGTGATTCTGTGCGTTTGGTGTATTCGTAGCGTGTCGTCGTGGAGAGACAGAGAGCGGTCTCTGCTGGGCTGGCTTCAGTCTCCTCCAATAAGGGGAATGCAGACACTGGAACAAGAGAGGAGAAAAGATACATTACATATAGAATATAACCTACAATATGCTAACACACACACACGCACAAGAAGGACAGAGGGAAATGTTTTAGCTTGATAAAGGATATAATCTAGGGATTCTAGTGTGGTGATGTTGTTAACAGTTAATATGAGCTTGTGCCAGTCTAAGTGAGTGTGTAAAGGGTGACAGAGAGGACCGGGGGGGTTGTGTGTGTGATTAAAGGCATTGTCTTGTGCCTCACACACACTATAGTTACCGTCGGACCAGTCTGACCGGCCAGTCCAGAGACACAGGTTCCCGCTGTAAACTCCTCAAACACACACACACCTCCGCAGGCAGTACAGACACACCTCCAGACAGTACAGACACTCCTCCAGACAGTACAGACACCCCTCCAGACAGTACAGACACCCCTCCCCCTCCAGACAGTACAGACACCCCTCCAGACAGTACAGACACCCCTCCAGACAGTACAGACACCCCTCAGACAGTACAGACACCTCCAGACAGTACAGACACTCCTCCAGACAGTACCGACACTCCTCCAGACAGTACAGACACACTCCAGACAGTACAGCACCCCTCAGACACCACCACAGACAGTACAGACACCCCTCCAGACAGTACAGGACACCCCTTCCAAGGACAGTTACAGACACACCTCCAGACAGTACAGACACCCCTCCAGACACACCAGACACACCTCCAGACAGTACAGACACCCCTCCAGACAGTACAGACACACCTCCAGCCAGTAATTGTAGAGACGTATGTGTGTGTGTGTGTTCTATAAATGTCAGTTGATCACACAATTGAATCTGTTGATTCTATAACAGGACAGGAGCCAAATCGGATAACTCACAAATCAAAGCATTGCGTGAGGTCCCGTTGTTGTGTGGGTCATAATCAGGGGTGTCAACCTAAAACCCTGAGGGCTTTTTTAAAAAAGTAAGTAAAATATGCATCTCTGCTAAAAATCTGGGTAAAAGATTTAAAGGAATGTGAGTCTTATTCAGTACATGGAGTTGTTGGCTGCTTTTCTAAAGTCTAATAACCTTGCCAACAGGCTTGCCAGCTAAATTAGTTAGACAAGATAGCAATTCAAACTTGATTTATAGCTTGAAATGGCTTCTTGGTGGTCAATTGAATTTACAAACATACGGTACATTCGGAAAGTATTCAGAACCCCTTGACTTTTTCCGCATTTTGTTACGTTGCAGCCTTATTCTAAAATGTATTAAATCTTTTTTTCCCACTCATCAATCTTACATTTACATTACATTTAAGTCATTTAGCAGACGCTCTTATCCAGAGCGACTATCTTCAAACAATGCCCCATAATGACATCACAATGCCCTATAATGACAAAGCAGAAAGAGGTTTTTAGACATTTCTGCAAATGTATAAAAAATTTACAAAAATGAAATATAACATTTACATAAGTATTCAGACCCTTTACTCAGTACTTCGTTGAAGCACCTTTGGCAGTGATTACAGCCTCGAGTCTTGTTGGGTATGACGCTACAAGCTTGGCACACCTGGATTTGGGGAGTTTCTCTCATTCTTCTCTGCAGATCCTCTCAAACTCTGTCAGGTTGAATGGGAAGCGTCGCTGCACAGCTATTTTCAGGTCTCTCCAGAGATGTTAGTTCAGTCGGTGACGTCACTTGCTCTGAGACTTGAAGTAGTGGTCCCCCTTGCTCTGCAAGGGCCGCGGKTTTTGTGGAGCGATGGGTAACGACGCTTCGTGGGTGACTGTTGTTGATGTGGTGCAGAAGGTCCCTGGTTCGCGCCCGGGGTCGGGGCGAGGGGACGGTCTAAAGTTATACTGTTACACTTAGGGTCGTTGTCCTGTTGGAAGGTGAACCTTCGCCCCAGTCTGAGTTCCTGAGCACTCTGGAGCAGGTTTTCATCATCATCTCTGTACTTTGCTCCGTTCATCTTTCCCCTCGATCCTGACTAGTCTCCCAGTCCCTGCCGCTGAGAAAAACATCTCCACAGCATCCTTCGCTGGGCCGTTTGGGAAATTTGGGGCAAAATTAGAGTATACCCACTTCTCCAGGTGAAACAACACCACTGCTTAAGGTGGCTGCTCCCCTATAGACACAAAGGGTTTACTTAGCTCACTGAGTTCCTTTGAAAACAGGAAAAAAGAAAAAGTCTCCGCTTCCTCTTCCGCTCTACACTTTCCTCTACTGATGGATCCGGGCACCTCGGAAGGAACCATTTACTAGGGAGAATAGGGGGGGTTACTCTTTGCCTGGTCCAGTCAGTGTGCTCCCTCCTCAAAATACAGCTGACAGATMTTTTTTATACATAATTATGATAAAACGTGGGCTTTWAAATGAAGTTTAGTAATGAATATATATATATATTTTTMWATGTAACAGTTTAATCTGAGGAGCAGGTTCTACCTATTCCCAGTGTCATATTGGGACAGAATTAAGTTGTTTTTATTAAAACCGTTTAATTGCTCAACTGAAGTCATATTTCATTTCAAACAATAAAAAACCGTACACACACACACACCTGATTAGACATGTTGGTGAATTGTTAACCTCGAGCTGTTTGCTCACCCCTCCCTTCCCTCACACCAGCACCAAGTGCGCCTCCAGGCAAACAATGACTATCCATATAACCAGATATTATGACACGGATATTTGAAACCTTGGTTCAGTCWCATCTTTGAAAACCTAATTCGTGTTATCAAACAGTCTGAAACTAACCCGCCTGTTCTCATAGACTAGACCAGGGGTAGGCATCCCTGGTTCTGGACTGGCACCAGTGTGTTGAATTTAGGCAGTCACTGAACAAATCAATTAGTTTAATTGGTCAGGTGTGGAACAAAACCCWGCAGTACCTGTGATACTCCAGTAAACAGGGTTGCCTACCTCTGGACTAGACGTAATAAAGTCAACGTAAATCCTGGACACTCAAATTAGTATAATATTTGACGTCTGGTCTGGTTACAGAAGACAATAAGGTTACTTAAGGCAAAACTAAAGTAGGCTGGTATAACCCAAAGGCTGTGTTTTCAAATCTCATCACGGACAACTTTCCTACTACTTACTACTTTTTAGTTACTTTGCAACTATTTAGCATGTTAGCTAACCCTTCCTCTAACCCTAACCTTTAATCTAACCTAACCCATAGCCCCTAACCTTAACCTTTAATCTAACCTAACCCTAACCTTAACCTTTAATCTAACCTAACCTTAACCTTTAATCTAACCCTAACCTTTAATCTAACCTAACCCTAACCTTAACCTTAACCTTTAATCTAACCTAACCCTAACCTTAACCTTTAATCTAACCCTAACCTTTAATCTAACCTAACCCTAACCTTTAATCTAACCTAACCCTAACCTTTAATCTAACCTAACCCTAACCTTTAATCTAACCTAACCCATAGCCCCTAACCTTAACCCCAAACTATAACCCCTAGCCTAGCTAATGTTAGCCACCTAGCTAATGTTAGCCACCTAGCCAAAGTTATCCACAACCAATTGGAATTTGTAACATATCATACATTTTGCAAATTTGTAACACAATGTACGTATTGCACATCATATGAAATGGATGATGGACATCGACAATTTAATACATGCCATACGAAACATATCATACTAATTGGAGTGTCCCAATTTAAGTTTATTATGTTACGTCTATCCCTGAGTACAGGCTGAACTAACGGTTTAATGAAAAGTGTCAAACACAGGATGAAGTCAAAGACAATGTATCGGCTAATATTCAAAACAATAGGCCTAGGTGCTATCTTAACCTCCCATGGAGAGAGAGGGAGTCAACAGGAGAACAGGCGGCAGTGGTTTGGTGTGTTTGCTAAGGGTGTATGACTGTGTGTTGGGAGACGAGGGTACTAGCCCTAGTCCGTTATTTCACCCAGCATCTACCATCCTGAACATTACCCAGACGGCGGGGGCGCGTCGAGGGCACTCAATGAAGAYTGCTTCTTCCCAAATGTGCACAGGTACTGTTAGCGCCGTTTTTTTTCTTCTCAACTTACAAAAAATATCTCCTGTGCCATTTTATTTATTTATTAGTTGAAGCTACAAAAATAATAGAATAGCTACTAAGCACATGCGTTTCAATGTCCAACTATCAAATTATCTTGCTCAGAATTATGGTGAGAAATGTGTAACCTAACCTACGCTAAACGCATAATGTGATAAACGCCACGGAAGCATTGTTAGTAAGCACAATGATAACAGCTGTAGTTGGAGTGAAACACAAGTCGAGTCGGTGGGACAGGTAACTTCACACAGCCGCGTAATAACTAGGCTGTGGGCTGCCGCTAGCGTTGTCACCATGACTACTGCTGTTGATTTGGCTCGTCAGGCAATAACCTAAACGTTCACATCTTTGCAGTTTGAAATAGCCTTGGTTTTCAATCGTTTTCATTAAAAACATATTCAACTTAGACAATTTGATAACAATCAAATAACACACATCAGCAAAAGATAGATCTTACAGCCTACCCCATAACCATATCGAGAGGCTTGGTTTGTTTCTTACTTAACGCGTTCTTAATGTTTTTTAAATATATTAGTTCAGGAAGTGAAATCTATCTCCTGTTGGGTGCTAATCTAACGATCGTTTTCAGTACCAGAGACTTTTAAAGGATCTAAAAGGCAATGATTAAAAGTTAACTGTGGTGGGGGAAGGAGGTCTTAGGTGGACGTGTTTACATTGACATTTTAGTCATATAGTAGGGCGCTCTTATACAGACCGACTTACAGGAGCAATATGGGGTTGGTGCCTTGCTCAAGGGCACATCGATAGACTTTTCACCTAGTCGTCTCGAACCAGCAACCTTTCAGTTACTGCACCAACGCTATTAACCGCGAGGCTTCCTGCCCGCTATCAGTTATCTGATATCACAACACATAACAATAACAAAAAAGCCCACCGGTACAATGGCGATTGTTCTCAGGACTGTGACGCAAGAGAGACATATCTAGTCTAGATAAAAGAAGAAGAATATGAGGTGAAACGTCCCTCCGTGTAAAACACTGGTCACGTTAAGTGTTCGGCTACTGTGTGGATTATGGCAAAAATAAATAATATATATTTTAGTCTGCATGTCAAGCAGTTAAAGGCATATCTGTTCTACACAGTAGGGCTTACATCTCAAATCTATTGCAAACCAAGATGCTATTTTTTCATGAAGCGCCGCGGTAGACTGCCTATAAGGCCAACCAATGCAGTCTATACAGCGGCGCTTCGTGAAACAAGTGGGTCTTGGTTTACAATAGATATGACAGGCCGTATGGGTGAGGTAGATTGTGGCAGTGCTGCAACCGGTTTCACCCCCCCCTCTTTCTCTCCTTCAAGGAAACTACTCGGGTCTGAAG
The DNA here is from genome assembly GCF_002910315.2 of Salvelinus sp. IW2-2015. Classification (NCBI taxonomy): domain Eukaryota; kingdom Metazoa; phylum Chordata; class Actinopteri; order Salmoniformes; family Salmonidae; genus Salvelinus; species Salvelinus sp. IW2-2015. The sequence continues at coordinate 50,733 of NW_019946300.1, read as the reverse complement.
ACCGGACAGCGGGAGTTGTAACCGGGTGTCCTGATTATCTTTGTGGCTCACAGGGGAACATTGCCACATGCACTATAGTTGGGCCTGGCCCGCTGCAACGCAGTGTCTTAACCTCTAGACCAAGAAAAGCTCAATAAAACCCACAAAAAAATGGTATCGGAAGTCCTATGATCTATCCTGGAATATGGCCTGTGATGACAGTGTAAAAATGATGCCAAAACATTCCACCCCGATACTGCTGTAATGTAGCCTACCTACTCGTTTGGATACATAATTGTAACAGTTTCTGGTTGAGTTTTTGTTAAACCGTTATAGCCTAACAATTTATTAATCGTGTCATTGAACACTGATTTCCCGTTATTCGGTGCTGCTGCTCGTGCTCCACGGAAACAAAATGGTTTATTAACGGAACACAACCTCACCTGGGATATAGACGTACCCGCGCTCGTGGTCTGGCAGCTCGCTCCAGTTCCGCTTACCGGGAGAGTATCTCGCCTTCTTTACAAGGAAGGCTCGCGGCATGGTCGGTTTTCACGGTTAATCTGTCGTCTTCGTCTAGTCAATATACTCCTAGTAAACTGATGAAGAAAAAAAAGTGCTTAAAAAAACTTCCCGCTGGGAAAAAAATAACAAAAAGGTAAGGATTGTTCCCCTCCCTCCTTCTCCACCTAACAACAAACTTTGTAGCTCTGTAGTTTCGGTCTTCTACCTATCCCGTTTTCTTTCTCTTTTTATCCGTTGTTTTTCTCCAAGCCCATACTCCACAAAAACAGCAACGGTAGCGTCTCTGCAGGTGAGTTCGCTTGTTCAGGTGTGCCCGTACCTTCAGGCTACGTTCTAACCTCGGAGTTTGTCAGGTAGACCGCTGATAAGTATTCCAATTCACAGCCACACAACACAACACAACACGGTGAACTCAGAGGTTGGTCAAAGGCAACACAGGTAGGCTAGTTCTTCTTTTCCTTTATTCAGGAAGCACAGGTAGCAGCGCGCATGCGTCTCAGAAATAACGGTGACAAACTAGATCTGGGCCAGGCTAGTACCTGTTCGACCGGTTTCTTTTCTTCTTTTTTTTGTTACACACTCCCTCTCGCTTTCTCCATTCCGCTTCGAGGTGGGGACGAGAAGAAGGGCTTGAAAACATATTAGAAAGGGGAGGGGAAATGTTCGAGTATGACAGCAGAGTACGTATAGAGGATAAATAAATAGTTGATTAGTGGGAAAGGGGAAAGGGCTTCGCCACAGTGGCGCACAAGGAACAGGTATGGGAGGCGCTATTCATCCTTCTTTTATTCCCGTGTGTTTGTTCTGGTGAGGGGGGGGGGTGCATTCGAAAAGTATTCAGACCCCTTGACTTTTTTCACATTTTGTTACGTTACAGCCTTATTCTTCACATAAGTATTCAGACCCTTTACTCAGTACTTTGCTGAAGCACCTTTGGCAGCGATTACAGCCTCAAGTCTTCTTGGGTATGACGCTACAAGTTTGGCACACCTGTATTTGGGGAGTTTCTCCTTTTCTTCTCTGCAGATCCTCTCAAGCTCTGTCAGGTTGGATAGGGAGCGTTGCTGCACAGCGATTTTTAGGTCTCTCTAGAGATGTTCGATTGGGTTCAAGTCCGGGCTCTGGCTGGGCCACTCAAGGACATTCAGAGACATCCCCACAACATGATGCAACCACCAGCATGCTTCACCGTAGGGATGGTGTCAGGTTTCCTCCAGACGTGACGCTTGGCATTCAGGCCAAATGGCCAGACAGGTGTGCATAGTCACTTCGCCCCCACCTACATGTACAGATTACCTCAACGAGCCTGTACCCCCACACACTGACTCGGTACCGGGGTCCCCTGTATATAGCCTCATTATTGTTATTGTGTTACTTTTTATTATTACTTTTTATTTTAGTCAACTTGGTAAATATTTTCTTAACTCTTCTTGAACTGCACTGTTGGTTAAGGGCTGTAATTAAGCATTTCACGGTAAAGTCTACACTTGTTGTATTCGGCGCATGTGACAAATAGTTTGATTTGATTTGAAATAGTTCAATCTTGGTTTTATCAGACCAGAAAGTCTTGTTTCTCATGGTCTGAGAGTCTTTAGGTGCCTTTCGGCAAACTCCAAGCGGGCTGTCATGTACCTTTTACTGAGGAGTGGCTTCCGTCTGGCCACTCTACCATAAAGGCCTGATTGGTGGAGTGCTGCAGAGATGGTTGTCCTTCTGGAAGGTTCTCCCATCTCCACAGAGGAACTCTGGAGCTCTGTCAGACTGACCATCGGGTTCTTGGTCACCTCCCTGACCAAGGCCCTTCACCCCAGATTGCTCAGTTTGGCTGGGCGGCCAGCTCTAGGAAGAGTCTTGGTGGTTCCAAACTTCTTCCATTTAAGAATGATGGAGGCCACTGTGTTCCTGGGGACCTTCAATGCTGCAGACATGTTTTTGTACCCTTCCCCAGATCTGTGCCTCGACACATTGCTGTCTCGGAGCTCTACGGACAATTCCTTCAACCTCATGGCTTGGTTTTTGCTCTGACATGCACTGTCAACTGTGTGATAGACAGGTGTGTGCCTTTCCAAATCATGCCCAATCAGTTGAATTTACCACAGTCAAGTTGTAGAAACATCTCAAGGATGATCAATGGAAACAGGATGCAACTGACCTCAATTTGAGTCTCATAGCAAAGGGTCTGAATACTTATGTAAATGAGGTTTTTCAGTTTTTTATTTTCATAAATTTGCAAACATTTCAAAAAACCTGTTTTCGCTATGTCATTATGGGGTATTGTGTGTAGATTGATGAGGAACAAAAACAAATTTAATACATTTTAGAATAAGGCTGTATTGTAAAATAAATTGGAAAAAGTCAAGGGGTCTGAATACATTCATGGACTCACCTTGTTGTGCTGTGCTTCCTTGAACAGGAAGTGGCACGGCGGTCTTTCGTGGGCAATTTTTTTGTCATTAAACTTTGTCATCAAATTCTCTGGATATATGCTGCTTTCAAGACAACTTGGAACTCGAAAAAAACGATACGTTTTATGATGACGTCAATGATCTTCAGGTCGTAGCTCTAGAAAGAGACCCGACCTCCTGGATTTACAATTCCCAGTTGGATGACAGTTCAAAACCTATTTTCCCAGTCGTAGCTCGATTTTCCCGAGTTCCCAGTTGCCTTGAACTCACCAAAATCAGATTTTGCAGTTCCAAGTTAACAGTTGTTTTGAGCGATGCACAAATCCTGCTTCATTGACAGCACGGCTAACGTTGAATGTTTATCATTTTAAACTTGGAACAGAGACCCTTAAACCCAGACTTGGGACCACACAGCCGCTCCACTGAATAACAGGCTAATGATTGACTCCACTGAATAGCAGGATAGTGATTGACTCCACTGAATAGCAGGATAGTGATGCTTTGCAATGCTTGCAGGTAGCCACTGATTCCTTTACCTGTTACTCTCCTCTCTCTCTCTCCCTCCATCTGTACCTGTTACTCTCCTTCTCCTCCTCTTCCTCCTCTCTCTCTCTCTCTCCCTCCGTCTTCTACCTGTTACTCTCCTTCTCTTGCCCTCCAGCCATACCTGTTGCGCTCTCCTCCTCTCCTCTCCATCCGTACCTTTACTCTTCCTCCTTCTCTCCTCCCTCCATCCGTACCTTACTCTCTCTCCTCCTCTCTCTCCCTCCATCCGTACCTTTACCTCCTCCTCCTCTCTACCTCCATCCGTACTGTTACCTCCTCCTCCTCTCTACCTCCATCCGTACCTGTTACTCTCCTCCTCCTCTCTACCTCATCCCTACTTACTCTCCTCTCCTCTTTCTCCCTCCACCGTACCTGTTACTCTCTCCTTCTCTCTCTCCCTCCTCTCTTACCTGTTACTCTCCTCCTCCTTTCTCTCTCTCCCTCCATCCGTACCGTTCTCTCCTCATCCTCTCTCTCTCTCCCCATCCGTACCTACTCTCCTCCTCCTCTCTCTCTCTCCCTCCATCCGTCACCTGTTACACTCCTCCTCCTCTCTCTCTCTCCCTCCATCCGACCTGTTACTCTCCTCCTCCTCTCTCTCTCTCCCTCCATCCGTACCTGTTACTCTCCTCCTCCTCCTCTCTCTCTCCCTCCATCCTGTACCTGTTACTCTTCCTCCTCCCCTCTCTCTCTCTCCATCTGTACCTGTTACTCTTCCTCCTCCTTCTCTCTCTCCTCCTCTGACCTTACTCTCCTCCTCTCTCTCTCCCTCCGTCTGTACCTGTTACTCTCCTTCTCTCTCTCTATCTCCGTCTTACTGTTACTCTCCTCCTCCTCTCTCTCCCTCCATCCGTACCTGTTACTGTCCTCCTCCTCTCTCCCCTCCATCTGTACTGTACTCTCCCTCCCCTCTCTCTCTCTCTCCCTCCATCCTACCGTTACTCTCCTCCTCCTCCTCTCTCTCTCTCCCTCCATCCGTTACCCTGTTACTCTCCTCCTCCTCCCTCTCTCTCTCCATCTGTACCTGTTACTCTCCTCCTCCTCTCTCTCTCCCTCCGCCTGTACCTGTTACTCTCTCCTCCTCTCTCTCTCCATCCATACCTGTTACTCTCCTCCTCCTCTCTCCCTCCATCTGTACCTGTTTACTCTCCTTCTCCTCTCTCTATCTCCATCCGTACCTGTTACTCTCCCTCCTCTCTCCCTCCATCCGTACCTGTTACTCTCCTCCTCCTCTCTCTCCCTCCATCCGTACCTGTTACTCTCCTCCTCCTCTCTCTCCTCCATCCGTACCTGTTACTCTCCTCCTCCTCTCTCTCTCTCCCTCCATCTGTACCTGTTACTCTCCTCCTCCTCTCTCTCTCCTCCATCTGTACTGTCTCTCCTCCTCTCTCTCTCCCTCCATCCGTTACCTGTTACTCTCTCCTCCTCTCTCCCTCCATCTGTCCTGTTACTCTCCTCCTCCTCTCCCCTCCATCTACCTGTTACTCTCCTCCTCCTCTCTCCCTTCCATATGTACCTGTTACTCTCCTCCTCCTCTCTCCCTCCATCTGTACCGTGTTACTCTCCTCTCTTATGATTGTGTCTGGGAACTCTGGCAAGGCTTTTCTTAGTGTAAAGATGACAGGTTCACACCAACATATTCTAACAGTTGCAGGCAGTAAAACATATTTACTGGGGTACAGGTATTTGGCTTGATACATGGTGTGATTTATGTAACGTGTTATTTGAACGAGCAGTGCCAGTTAAGAACACATGGCTATGAGTGTATTAAGGACTGCTACCACGGGCCACAGACCCGACGACGCGGCCAAAATCGAGCCCGTGAGACGCCCAAGCACAGGGCCGGGGGAGGCTAGCTACGAGGTTACCAGGCACTTTGTCTCATGCTTCGAGGACTAGGTCAAAACACAAAACAGGGCAATGTCCAGGCAACACCAAAAAACTGCGAACGATCAAACCGAGCGTACGGCACGGAAATGATTGACAAGCAGATGGGTGCCAGCCCTTGTTATGCAACAGCGGCGACCTTGTAGGATGCCGTATCAGTACACTGGCCTGGATCACTGAAAGCACCATGACAAATCACGCCTGAGAAATGTGAATATGTTATCATGATCTTGCGAAATGGTCATAATAACGTACATTAGTAAGAGGGTAACCAATGTACATGATTTAACTATTAGACTCTGACGTCCTCTTAAAATGTCTATCACGGTAACCTTTGGAATGTGCTAAGTATGTGAAACTCGTTGATTTAGACTGCTGAACTATAACTAGAAGAAGGAGCAAAATTGGACTTAGCCCCACTTAGCATTACAACTCCCTGAAAATAGATATTTAGATTATTAACACCCAGGTGTTTATATGTTCCAAATAAATAATCAATGCAGTTATCCCTAATTTAGGACAGAAATCAACAGGCAAATCAAATTTAACGCGGAGGGGGGGCTCGCGTGGTTCAGTATAGCGTAGATACCTAATATCGACAATAACAATCCCCAATTTTGGCTTTAATTTATGGATCGAGGAGGTATGAGAGGTCAACTGCTCCACGATAACTGTTCCTTTGAACTGGGAAGCTAGGCCATTATCTCCCAATTTCTGATTAATGTCGTAATGACCCGTTTTCAGGTCAGCTTAACTTAAACCACTGACCAAATGTTACTTAACGCTAACCATCTGCCCAACCGACAAACCAATTTCGAGCACCTGCTAAGTGACCACAGACTACCGATATTAGGCCAACAAGAAAGGAAGAGCAGAGATGGCAGGATTGGAAAGTGACAAGAGGCCCCGAAGAAAGCATGAAGGTAAGCAATGAAGCATCTTGAAGCCAGCACTAGTTTTATTGTGGAAGAACGACCAACCCAGGGCGGGGGAGGAAGGATACGTCGCCTTGAAGAGCATTCTGGGAGAGAAGAGTAGCCAGAGAATAGGGATAGCCCCCCCCCGCGTTGATTATATGTCGGATGTTCTGGTGGCGGGGGGGGGGTAATGTCGAAAGGCCCTGAAAGAGTATTTATCGTTAAATACTGGAGAGCGGAGTCAGTGGAGAGAAGATGGTAGAGGGTCCAGGGGAGGGGAGGAGGAATGAGATTAAAGCGAAGGGAGGGAGAGGAGGGCAGCAAGAGAAGAGGCGGAAGAGAGTCAATTAGCATTAGAGTAAGCTGCGTTCAAACTGGCGTTGATATGTGTGTCATGCCTGGAGAAATGAGAGGAAGGGAGTAAACGCAATGAATGAAGTTTTTGTATCGGATATCATGTGTTGCTAAATTATATTGTTATTAGATAGGAGGGAGATGGGTAAGGGGGGACGACTGGTGAGCGAGTGAGGAGACCGACCGCGCCTTTAGAGGATGGCACGCTAGCCCCCAGCGACCAAGCCAAAGAGAGAGAGAAGAGGGAAAGAAGAGAGGAGTTTGTTGAAGAGGAACGGACAAGGAGAGGAGAAGGGGAAGAGGACGAGACAGGAGAGCGCGCTAGTAGGAGGAGGGAGGAGGATGAGGAGGAGAGAGGAGAGAGGGAGTGAGGAGGGGAGGGGATGGGGCCCCCCCATTTTCCATGTTAAGAGACGAGGGGGTGATGTTGGAGGGAGGAGAGGTATGAGGAGATGGAGGGGAGCCGCCCTAGTAATTTGTATGGTGTTGGATTAATGATTGGTTTTTGGAGTAGAAGGTCCGAGGCCAGCGAGCCGGAGCGCAAGAAGAGGGGAAAAGAAAGCTGTGGTGAGGGAGGTGGATTAGAAGTGAGTATGGGGGAGGGAGGGGAGGAGAGGGTACAGCTACAAGCAAAACCTAATAGAGAGTGAAGAAAATACACCAAATAAAATGATGCATATTACAATTACTTTCTCCTCCCTATTGGTTTTCTCTCCCTCTCTCAATCTTCTTCTCTCTCTCCCCTCTCTCCCCTCTCTCCCTCTCTCCCTCTCTCCTCTTTCTCAATCTTCTTCCTCTCCTCTCCCCTCTTATCCCTCTTCTCATCTCTCTCTCTCTCCCCTCTCCCTCTCTCCCTCTTTCTCAAATCTTCCTCTCTTCCCTTCTCTCCCCTCTCTCCCCTCTCTTCCTCTCTCCCTCTTTCTCAATCTCTCTCTCTCTCTCCCCTCCTCTCCCTCTCTCCCTCTCTCCCTCTTTCTCCAATCTCTTTCTCTCTCTCTCCCCTCTCTCCCTCTCTCCTCTCTCCCTCTTTCTCAATCTTCTCTCTCTCTCCCCTCTCTCCCTCTCTCCCTCTCTCCCTCTTCTCAATCTTCTCTCTCTCTCTAATCCATGCATCCATGATTAGGGAGATGTGTGTGAAATGTCATACTACACTAGCTAAACACGTGTTTATATCCCCAGAGTACGTCTAGTCATTCTAGTCAAACTCGTTTTACCAACGAGAGAGAAAAGAGAGAGAGACGGAACCCACTGGTTCCCTCTAGGTTACAGAGAGCTGTAGTCCCATCCACCCAAACTACCAGGTGGTGAAACAGGAAGGACTCAGGGGGTATGCTAATTTGGTATTTTACATTTTACATTTGGCTAGAAATTAATAAGAAAAATGGTCTCAGCACGAGACAACAATTCCTCCTGTGTGCTACCTATATCCCCCACTAGAATCCTCATACTTTAATGAAGACAGCTTCTCCATCCTGGAGGGGGAAATCAATCATTTCCAGGCCCAGGGACATGTACTAGTCTGTGGCGACCTAAATGTCAGAACTGGACAAGAACCTGACACCCTCAGCACACAGGGGGACAAACACCTGRCTGGAGGTGACAGCATTCCCTCCCCCATATGCCACCCAACACCCAAGACACAACTATGACAACATAACCAACAAAAACGGGTCACAACTCCTGCAGCTCTGTCGGACGCTGGGTATGTACATAGTCAATGGTAGGCTTGACTATGTACATACCTACTGACACCCCTATCAGACTACAGCAAAACCACAGTCTACCTGAACAGAGCAATACTCAATCATGAGGCATCGAGAGGCATCGAGATAAGAAATGCTATAGATGGAAGGAAAGTAGTGTGGAAATCTACCAAAAAACTATTAGGCAACAACAAATTCAATCCCTTTTAGACAACTTCCTGAACAAAACGTTCCACTGTAATAGTGAAGGTGTAAACTTGGCAGTAGAAAACCTGAACAGTGTATTTGACCTCTCAGCTTCCTTATCAAATCTAAAAATCTCAAATAGAAAACGGAAGAAAATGAACAACAATGACTTTTGGTTTGATGAAGAATGCAAAAATCTGAGAAAGAAATTGAGAAACCTTTCAAACCAAAAACATAGAGTCCTGGAAAACCTGAGTCTACGCCTTCACTATGGTGAATCACTAAAACAATACAGAAATACACTACGGAAAAAGAAGGAACAGCACGTCAGAAATCAGCTCAATGTAATTGAAGAATCCATAGAATCTAACCACTTCTGGGAAAATTGGAAAACACTAAACAAACAACAACACGAAGAATTATCTATCCAAAATGGAGATGTATGGGTAAACCACTTCTCCAATCTTTTTGGCTCTATAACAAAGAACAAAGAGCAAAAACATATACATGATCAAATACAAATCTTAGAATCAAATATTAAAGACTACCAGAACCCACTGGATTCTCCAATTACCTTGAATGAACAACAGGACAAAATACAAACCCTCCAACCCAAAAAGGCGTGTGGTGTTGATGGTATCGTCAATGAAATGGTCAAATATACAGACAACAAATTCCAATTGGCTATACTAAAACTCTTTAACATCATCCTTAGCTCTGGCATCTTCCCCAATATTTGACAAATTTGACCCCAATAACTACCGTGGGATATCCGTCAGAGATCTAGGATCAGACCACCCTCTAATTCATTATGATTTAGAAGGTAAAACATTTCCAGCACTCCTCTGTGATGCTTTATGAGTCTATAATACGGGGTCTTTAATTTTTTWAATCTTTATTTAACTAGGCAGGTCATTTTAAGAACAAATTCTTATTTTCAATGACGGCCTACGAACAATGGTTTAACTGTCTCTTGTTCAGGGGCAGAACGACAGATTTTTACCTTGTCAGCTCGGGGATTCGACCACTAGGCTACCTGCTGCCCCAGATGGGTATATAATATGGGTCTTTAATATGGGTCTATAATATGGGTCTTTAATATGGGTCTATGATATGGGTCTATAATATGGGTCTTTAAAATGGGTCTATTGATATGGGTCTATATTATGGGTCTATATTATGGGTCTATAATTGATTTTATAATACGGGGTCTAAATATAGGTCCATATTATATGGGTCTATAGTACGGGTCTATATATATGGGTCTAAAGTACAGGATCTATAATATGGTCTATTAATATGGTCTATATAATTTGATATTTAATTGGGTATAATATGGGTCTATAATATGGGGTCTATAATATGGGTCTATAGTTTAGTCTATAATATGGGTCTATAGTTAGGGTCTATAATATGCTTTATGGGTCTATAATATGGTCTTTAATATGGGTCTATAATATGGGTTCTTATAATACGGGGTCTATAATATGGGTCTATAATATGGGTCTATAATATGGGTATATAGTATGGGGTCTATAATATGGCTTTATTATATGGTCTTTAATATGGTTCTATAATATGGTTCTATAATATTAGTCTATAATATGGGTCTATAGTATGGGTCTTTGATATCAAATTTGATTGGTCACCATGGGACCACGCAGCTGTCATACCGCTCAGGACGGAGACGCGTCTGTCTCCTAGAGATGAACGTATTTTGGTGCGAAAAGTGCAAACCAATCCCAGAACAACAGCAAAGGACCTCTGAAGATGCTGGAGGAAACCGGTACAAAAGTATCTATATCCACAGTAAAAACGAGTCCTATAACGACATAACCTGAAAGGCCTCAGCAAGGAAGAAGCCACTGCTCCAAAACCCCATAAAAAGCCAGACTACGGTTGCAACTGTACATGGGGACAAAGATAGTTATTTTTGGAGAAATGTCCTCTGGACTGATGAAACAAAAATAGAACTGTTTGGTCATAATGACCATCGTTATGTTTGGAGGGAAAAGGGAGAGGCTTGCAAACCGAAGAACACCATCCCAACCGAAGCACGGGAGTGGCAGCATCATGTTGTGGGGGTGCTTTGCTGCAGGAAGGACTGGTGCATTTCACAAAATAGATGGCATCATGAGGAAAAATTATGTGGATATATTGAAGCAACATCTAAGACATCAGTCAGGAAGTTAAAGCTTGGTCGCAAATGGGTCTTCCAAATGGACAATGACCCCAACATACTTTCAAAGTTGTGGCAAAATGGCTTAAGGACAACAAAAGTCAAGGTATTGGACTGGCCATCACAAAGCCCTGATCTCAATCCTATAGAACATTTGTGGGCAGAACTGAAAAATCGTGTGCGAGCAAACCTGACTCAGTTACATGAGCTCTGTCAGGAGGAATGGGCCAAAATTCACCCAACTTATTGTGGGAAGCTTGTGGAAGGCTACCCAAAACGTTTGACCCAAGTTAAACWATTTAAAGGCAATGCTACCAAATACTAATTGAGTGTATGTAAACTTCTGACCCACTGGAAATGGGTCAGAAATAAATCATTCTCTCTACTATTATTCTGACATTTCACATTCTTAAAATAAAGTGGTGATCCTAACTGACCTAAGTCAGGGAATTTGTCAGGAATTGTGAAAAACTGAGTATAAATGTATTTGGCTAAAGTATATGTAAACTTCCAACTTCAACTTTATGATATGAGTAATGTAAGATATGTAAACATTATTAAAGTGGCATTGTTTAAAGTGACTAGAGATCCATTTATTAAAGGGACCAGTGATTGGGTCTCCATGTAGGCAGCAGCCTCTCTGAGTTAGTGATGGCTATTTAACAGTCTGATGGCCTTGAGATAGAAGCTGTTCTTCAGTCTCTCGGTCCCAGCTTTGATGCACCTGTACTGACCTAGTTTTCTGGATGATAGCGGGGTGAACAGGCAGTGGCTCGGGTGGTTGTTGTCCTTGATGATCTTTTTGGCCTTCCTGTGACATCGGGTGCTGTAGGTGTCATGGAGGGCAGGTAGTTTGCCCCCGGTGATGCGTTGTGCGGACCTCACTACCCTCTGGAGAGCCTTACGGTTGTGGGCGGAGCAGTTGCCGTACCAGGCGGTGATACAGCCCGACAGGATGCTCTCGATTGTGCATATGTAAAAGTTTGTCAGGGTTTTGGGTGACAAGCCAAATTTCTTCAGCCTCCTGAGGTTGAAGAGGTGCTGTTGCGCCTTCTTCACCACACTGTCTGTGTGGGTGGACCATTTCAGTTTGTCTGTGATGTGTACGCCGAGGAACTTTCCACATTCTCCACTACTGTCCCGTCGACGTGGATAGGGGGGTGCTCCCTCTGCTGTTCCTGAAGTCCATGATCATCTCCTTTGTTTTGTTGATGTTGAGTGAGAGGTTGTTTTTCTGACACCATACTCCGAGGGCCCTCACCTCCTCCCTGTAGGCTGTCTCATCGTTGTTGGTAGTCAAGCCCACTACTGTAGTGTTGTCTGCAAACTTGATGACTGAATTGGAGGCATGCATGGCCACGCAGTTGTGGGTGAACAGGGAGTACAGGAGGGGGCTGAGGACGCACCCTTGTGGGGCCCCAGAGTTGAGGATCAGCATAGTGGAGATGTTGTTTCCTACCTTCACCACCTGGGGGCAGCCCGTCAGGAAGTCCAGAACCCAGTTGCACAGGGCGGGGTTGAGACCCAGGGCCCCAAGCTTAATGATGAGATTGGAGGTTATTGTGGTGTTGAATGCTGAGCTATAGTCAATGAACAGCATTCTTACATAGGTATTCCTCTTGTCCAGATGGGATAGGGCAGTGTGCAGTGTGATGGCGATTGCATCGTCTGTGGACCTGTTGGAGCGGTATGCAAACTGAAGTGGGTCAAGGGTGTCAGGTACGGTAGAGGTGATATGATCCTTGACTAGTCTCTCAAAACACTTCATGATGACAGAATATAATATGGGGGAAGAATCAGTGTGGAAAAAGATACAAGTTTATTAGTTTATTCTTGTCTCACAGAAGCATTCCTCACACTCTGTGTGAGTGTGTGTGAGTGAGTGTGTGAGTGAATGTGTGAGTGAGTGTGTGAGTGTGTGAGTGAAGGTGTGAGTGAGTGTGTGAGTGAGAGTGTGAGTGAGTGTGCAGAGTGAGTGTGTTGAGTGAATGTGATGGTGTGAGTGAGGGTTGTGAGGTGTGTGAGTGAGTGCTGTGAGTGAGTGAGGTGTGGAGTGAGTGTGCTGATGGAGTGAGTGAGGTGGTGAGGGTGTAGTGAGTGATGAGTGAGGGAGTGAGGTCGTGAGTGATGTGTGATGTGGTGTGAGTGATTGGTTGTAGTAGTGTTGGTGAGTGAGTGAGAGTGGTGAGTGATGAGTGGTGAGTTTGAGTGATGATGTGAGGGTAGTGTGAGGTTGTGGTGTGTTGAGTGTTAGTGGTTGATGATTAGGTGATGAGTGTGGTGATTGAGTAGTTGATGGGTGTGTGAGTGTTAGCTGGTGATGAATGATGTAGTGTGGTATCATGAGGTTGTTGAGTGAGTGTGTGAGTGAGGGGTAGTGGGTACGTGAGTGAGCTTGAGGTGGTTGAGTAGTGTGGATTGAGTTGAAGTGGATGGTGAGGGTATTCAGCTGGATCTCAGTTCGTTATCCGTTGATACCTGTTGGTCCAGTTCCAGCCGGCGAGTGACAAAACGGCAATGTGACGTGTTGTATGTATATGCGTGGGTGAAAGAGGGTGTGTTGTGCGTGTGTGTGTGTGTGTGTGTGTGTGTGTGTGTGTGTGTGTGTGTCTGGTGTGATCACAAAGCAATTGATTCATAGATGAATGTGACCGTTGTAACTGGGTGACTGTTTGTTTCGTGTTTTTATCTATCACATTCGAGAGGCCTAACCGGTTGTCAACCCCACCGGAAGGTCAAAAAAAAAATTACTAAACTCAACCCACGTTCCACAAGATAGAACGTCCGTACGTGTTTGCGAGTTACACGGTTCTTGAAAAGCTTTAAAACGTGTGTTCAACGGTCTTAATAAACACATGTGATTCGTAAGTAGAGGCACAAAGCATCACAGAACTGGGCTGATGCTTTTCTGATGGGTCAAGGTCAACAGTTCTATCTGATCCAGTATATATCTGCGTCTATAAGTTCCACTTCTTACTTGGCCAACAAACCACGTTTCGGACCGCCAATGCAACTAATCCGGTCGAAATGTTACACGACTGTTCAGAATCTACAGAATATAAATATCTTCGTGGACTGAATTTTAAGAAAAGAGGTGTCATTCAATTATATGCAATTATCGATCGTTGCCCTCAAGCACACGAAGGGGGGACACGCCAACAGAATAAAGGATGTTTATTCAAACAGAGTCAAAACAACTACAAATGTGAACCATTTCTCCACCACCTGGCCCCGACAAAGTTTGTAACGAAAACAAGTGCACATTTGGTCGAGTGCGCACCAGATCCATATCTGAAATGAATTCATTAGACCTCTAGGCTATGTTTCAACAATCACACTACAGTACGTACAGTTTAATTCAGTATTAAGGAGTGACAGTTTAATACAGTAGAGATACAGTGTTTAATAGAGTGAGTACAGTTAAATACAGTATTAGAGTACAGGTGAGGATTCAGTTTAGAGTTACAGTTTAATTCACAGTTTTAGAGTACAGTTTTTTAATTCAGTTAGAGTACAGTTTAATTCAGTAAGAGTAGTACAGTTAATACAGCTTAGAGAGTTACAGTTTAATACAGCTTAGAAGATAGAAGTACATCGTTTAAAACAGTATTTACTGTACAGTTAATACAGTAGTAGTACCGGACAGTACAATGGAGTACAGTTACAAACTTTTAATACAGTAGAGTAAACGGACAAGTACAATGGAGTATACAGTACAGTTTTAATACAGTTAGAGTACCGAAGTACATTAGCTACCGAACAGTACAAGAGTAAGTAAAAGTAGCCGACCAGTACAATGGAGCTACCAGTACGTTTAATTCTAGTAGAGTATCTTATAGAGTAGAGCTAGTTTAATAAGGTTAGAGTACAGTTTAATTCGAAGTAGAACTAGATATCACGAGCTACAGTTTAAATTTCAAGTTAGATACCGAGGTACCGTTTTAATACAGTATTTACTCTGCTTACAGTGTTTAATACAGTATTGTACGGTACAGTTTAATTCACAAAAGTATTGTACTGTTACAGTTTTAATTTCAGGTGAAGCTTTCATAGTTCTTAGTGATACAGTTGAAGAAAGAATCATTACGAGTTAAAGTTATAGAGTTATCAGGTGTATGCCTTTTCAATATTCTCAGCTAGTTATTTTAAACTAGCTCTACCTACTAAATTTTAAGTAAACAGTACCTGTTTATCTAAATTACATGTTATTGTTACGTTACAGTTAAATGCAATACTCCATTCATGTAATCTGTGTCATGTACAGTTTAATACGTATGTACTCTACGTATTAACTGTACTTACTCCATCTGGACTGTCCTGGTGACTTTACAGTTTTATTCGAGGTAACTCTAACGTGTATTTAGTTAACTTGATGATACGAGAGTTAACCTGTACTGTAATTATCATGTTTTAATACTAGGTAACTGGCTCTGAGTGATACTAAGTTTATAATTCAAACTGCGTTACTTTAGATAGTAGCTAGCACTAGTTTTAATGATCAGTAGATAAAATTAACGTACTGAGTTAATTCTCTCTACTGAATTAAAAAACTGTACAGTTAGACTACGTTTAAGAGCTGCTAAATTAGATACAGTTTACTTACTCATATTTTAATACTGCATAATTAAGAAGTCTGTACTCCTACTGAAGTAAAGACTCATGAACTTTTTTCTACTGAACTATTTAAAAACTGCAGACCTCTTTACCTGTATCATGATATATATCAGTGTACTCTACCTGAATTAAACTATCATACTGTAGAGTATGTGTTGTTGCCAAGAGACATAACCCTAGTGAGTCTTATGAATTCACTATATCAGAGTATGGATCTGCGTGCGCACCGACCAAATGTCACTTGTTTCGTTTACAAAACTTGTTCTAGGCAGTACGGCAGCGAGGTTTCTGTGGAAGAATATGGTATACAATACCGATAGTTGGTTATACAGTTTGGACTTCTGTTATTTTGATTAATATTACATCCTATGTATTTAGTTGGTCTGGTACGAGCCACACTAGTCGTGTTTGTCTGATAGCTACCAACATAAATGATATTATTGAGCCAAATAAGTTGAGAGATTTACACATCTAATTCTTAAATTCAGTCAGAATATTTATATTCAGTAGACTTCTGAAACCAGTCGTTGAGGTGAGATCTATATTCCATGCTGTTATAAATGACAGTATCTTAGTTAGTTTTGTCTAAATTTTCGCTAGAGTAGAGTGGAACAGAATACTGTAAGTGTATTTGCTTAGCGATACAGCATGATACGAGTATATGATGAGTAAACCTGTACATATACTACACCGCATTGATTAAATAATCATCGCCCTGAACATGCACTTGTAATATTAAACAAACGTGTGATTGACCCATGTGTAACACCCGCTCAAGATTCAAGAATCTAGACGCCGTCAAGGGTTCATTCTGTATTTGACTTTCGTGCCTACGTACAGACGAAAGTCACAAATGTGTTTTAATTATGGTAGTTACCTTGCCACGTAGTATGTAGATAACAGCTTTCAAATTGCTGTATCACCTCCAGAAGTAGCAAGCTTATCAGTTATCGGAATACACGTTCTATCAGCTAGTAACGTCGTAGCTGGTGTTTAAATTCCAGTAAGATTTTATTAGTTAGAACCATCTTTCATTCAGAGAGTTACAGTTTGAATACCAGCTAGAGTGACGAAGTTAATTACAGTAGAACAGTTACAAAATGTAACAGAAGATACAGTTTCACATTCGAGTTAAGCGCGTGCTCAAGATATCTAGATATGATAAAAAAAAACTACAGCAGGTGAAACTAAAAGTAGCACCCAGTGTAAAGCAACAACAGGGTCTACATTCATCTATTTTGATTATCAATTTTTAATGCTTGTGATCTATATTCTACCACCCACACACACACGTACACAGACTACACCAGAGCACATTTCACAACACACACAGACCACTTAGTACCATCACACATCACCAAGTCTACTACTCCTCATTTCACCCACGACACCAGTATTGTTACTGCTACAGTTTAATACAGTATGTACTGCTACAGTTTTAATTCAAAGTAGAGTACTGTTATAACATTAACAACACGTACACATTGCCGTTTTTCACCTCACTGTTTAATTCAGTAGAGTACAGTTTAATACGCTACAGTACAGGTTAATTCAGTAGAGTACAGTTTAATACAGTATTTACTGTACAGTTTTAATACAGTAGAGTACAGTTAATACAGCCTAGAGTACAGCTTTAATTCAGTAGAGTACAGTTTAATTTACAGCGTAGGAGTACAGTTTTAAACAGTAGAGTTTACAGTTTAATAAGCTTACAGTACAGTTTAATTACAGTATTGTACCTGCTACAGTTTAAAACAGTATTGTACTGTACTGTTTAATTCATAGAGCTAAGTACAGTTTAATTCAGCTAGAGTACTGTACTGCTTTAATCAGTAGATACAGTTTAATCAGCCTAGAGTACAGTTTAATACCAGTAGAGTACCGCGACAGTACAATGGAGTACAGTACAGTTTAATACAGTAGAGTACCGACAGTACAATGATACAGGTACAGTTTAATTTGAGCC
>NW_019946300.1:22723-32522 GCF_002910315.2 Salvelinus sp. IW2-2015 | reverse complement strand
GGTATTAAACTGTACTCTACTATACTCTATTGAATACAACTTACCTGTACTCTACTGATTAAACTGTACTGTACTGAATTAAACTGTACTCTACTATACTCTATTGAATACAACTCTACTGTACTCTACTGGAATTAAACTGTACTGTACTGAATTAAACTGTACAGTACTGAATTGAAACTGTACTGTACTGATTAAACTGTACTCTACTGCGATTAAACTGTACAGCACACGACTGAATTTAACAGTACTGTACTGGAATGTAAACTGTACTGTACTGAATTAAACTGTACAGTACAATACTGTTTAAACTGTACTGAATTAAACTGTACAGTACTAATTAAATGTACAGTACTGAATTAAACTGTACAGTACTGAATTAAAGTGTACTCTACTGAATTAAACTGTACTCTACTGAATTAAACTGCACTGATTAAACTGTACTCTATTTAAACTGCACTGAACTGTAACTTGATTAAAGTGTACTGTATTAAACTGTACTGTATTAAACTGTACTCTACTGTAAACTGTACTCTACTGAATTAACTGTACTCTACTTGAATTAAACCTGTATGTAATTACTGTACTCTATCTGAATTAAACTGTACTCTTACTGAATTAAACTCTTACTGTATTAAACTGTACTCTACTGAATTAAACTGTACTCTACTGAATTAAACTGTACATCTACTGAATTAAACTGTACAGTACAATACTGATTAAACTGTACTGTACTGTATTTACCTGTACTGTACTGTATTAACTGTACTCTACTTATTAAACTGTACTGTACTGTATTAAACTGTACTGTACCTGTATTAACTGTACTGTACTGTTTAAACTGTACTGTATGTATTAAACTGTACTGTCTGTATTAAACTGTACTATACTGTATTAACTATGTATGTAACTGTAATTAACTGTACTGTACTGTATTAAACTGTACTGTACTGTATTAACTGTACTGTATTAAACTGTACTGTATTAAACTGCTACTGTACTGTATTATAACTGTACTGAACTGAATTAAACTGTACTGTACTGTATTAAACTGTACTGTACTGTATTAAACTGTACTGTACTGTATTAAACTGTACTGTACTGTATTAAACTGTACTATACTGTATTAAACTGTACTGTACTGGTATTAAACTGTACTATACTATATTAAACTGTACTGTACTGTATTAAACTGTACTGTTTAACTGTACTCTACCTATTTAAACTGTACTTCTACTGTATTTAAACGTGTACTCTACTGTATTACTGTACTATAACTGTATTAAAGCTGTACTCTACTGTATTAAACTGTACAATATTAAACTGTACTGTACAGTATTAAACTGTACTGTACTGTATTAAACTTTACTCTACTCTACCTGAATTAAAACTGTACTGTATTAAACTGTACTCTACCTTATTACTACTCTACTCTATTGAATTAAACTTAACTCTACTTCTACTAAATTAAAACTGTACTGTATTAAACTGTACTTACTCCATTGTCCTGTCCGGGTACTACTATGAATTAAACTGTACAGTACACTACTCAATTAAACTGTAGGTACTGTATTACCTGTACTGTACTGTATTAAACTCTACTCTACCTTATTAAACTGTACTGTACTGTATTAAACTGTACTATACTGTTATTAACTGTACTGTTACTGTATTAAACTGTACTGTACTGTAATTACACTGTGTAACTTGGTACTGCTATTAAACTGTACTGTACTGTATTAAAACTGTACTGTATGCTGTATTAAACTGTACTGTACTGTTTAAACTGTAACTGTACTGTATTAAACTGTACTATACTGTAGTTAAAACTGTACTGTACTGTATTAAACTGTACTATAACTGTATTAAACTGTCTGTACTGTATTAAACTGTACTGTTTAAACTGTACTCACCTGTATTAAAACTGTACACTGTATTAAACTGTACTCTACTGTATTAAACTGTACTCTACTTGTATTAAACTGTAATCTACTGTATTAAACTGTACTATAGTTAAACTGTACTGTACTGTATTAAACTGTACATTTATGATTACGTATAACGTACTGTAATAGGACTTTACTGTAATTAAACTTGTACTCTACCTTATTAAACTACTGCTACTCTATTGAATTAAACTGTACTGTTTTAAAACTGTACTCTGACCCTTATTAAACTTAACTTCTACTGCTATTGAAATTAAAACTTGTACTCTACTCTATAAATTAAACGTACTGTATTAAACTGTACTGTACTCATTGTAACTGTCCTGACTCTACTGCTATTAAACTGTACATACAATACTGTATTAAAACTTACTCTACGTTCGTATTTAACTGCTCTCTACTCTATCTGAACTTAAACAGTAAAAAGTTACTCTTACTGTATTAACTGTACTCTACTGATTAAACTGTACTCTACTGAATTAAACAGTACAGTAACCTACTGAATCTAAACTGTACCTACTCTACTGAATTAAACTGTACAGTACAATACTGTATAAACTGTACAGGTACAATACTGTTTTAAACTGTACAGTACAATTACTGTATTAACGGTACTCTACGGACAGTTAAAACTGTACCTCTACTCTACTGATTAAACTGTACAGTTACAATACTGTATTAAAACTGTAACAGTACAATACTGTATTAAACGGTTAACTCTACTGAATTAACACTGTACCTCTACTCTACTGAATTAAACGGTACTCTACCTTATTAAAAACTACTCTACTTCTACTAAATTAAACTGTACTGTACTCCATTGTACTGTCCGTACTCTACTGTATTAAACGTAACTGTAATGCCATTGTCTGTCCGGTACTCTAACTGTATTAAACTTGTACTCTACTGAATTAAACTGTACTCTACTGAAATTAACAGTACAAGTACTTCTACTGAATTAAACTGTACTCTACTCTACTACCTTAAAACAGTACAGCTACAATACTGTTTTAAACTGTACAGTACAAACTGTATTAAACTGTACTGTACTTATTAAACTGTACTTCTACTGTATTAAACTGTACTCTACTGTATTAAACTCGTACTCTACTTGAATTAAACTGTACTCTACTGTATTAAACTGCTATTCTACTGTATTAAGACTGTACAGTAAAATACTGTAAATTAACTGTACTCTACTGAATTAAACTGTACTGTACTGTATTAAACTGTACTCTACTGAATTACAACAGTACCGTACTCCTGAATTAAACTGCTACAGTACAATACTGTATTAAACTGACGTAAATACTGTTTAACTGTAACAGTACAATACTGTATTAAAACTTGTTACCTGTACTTATGTCAAACTGTACTCTACTGTATTTAAACTTCGTACTGATATACTGTAATCTACACTGTATCTAACTTACTTACTGTATATGTAAACTGTACTCTACTGTATTAACTGTACTCTACTGTATTAAACTGTACTCTACTCTACTGAAATTAAAACATTTACAGTACTCTACTGTATTAAACTGTACTCTACTCTACTGAATTTAAACTACTCTACTGAATTAAACGTACAGTACTCTACTAATTAAACTGTACTCTACTCTATACTGGAATTAAACTGTAACTCTACTGTAATTAAACTGTACAGTATATTAAACTGGTAACTGTAGCAGTATTAAAACTGTACTGTACTGTATTAAACTTTTCTCTACTCTACTGAATTAAACTGTACTGTATTAAACTGTACGCTACGCCTGATTAACT
The DNA here is from genome assembly GCF_002910315.2 of Salvelinus sp. IW2-2015. Lineage (NCBI taxonomy): Eukaryota > Metazoa > Chordata > Actinopteri > Salmoniformes > Salmonidae > Salvelinus > Salvelinus sp. IW2-2015. The sequence goes on along the minus strand of NW_019946300.1, from coordinate 28,794 downwards.
CTCTATCTCTATTGATTAAACTTTACCTCTACTCTACTAATTAAACTGTATGTATTTTAAACTGTACTGTACTCCATTGCTACTCCGTCGGTACTGCGTAACTGTACAGTACAATACTGTATTAAACTGTACTCTACTGTATTAAGACTGTAGCTCTTACTCTATCTGAATACACAGTAAGTACTCTACTGTATTATAACTGTACTCTACTCGTACTGAATTAAACGTACTCTACTGAATTAAACAGTACGTACAAGTACAGTTTAATTCAGTACAGTACAGTTTAATTCAGTAGAGTACAGTAGAGTTGTATTCAATAGAGTATAGTAGAGTACAGTTTAATTCAGTAAAATGAAGTACAGTAGAGTATATTAGAGTAAAGTAGGGTACAATACAGTACACTTTACTTTAATGTCTGGACCGGACCAAATCTGAACCAATTATAGATGTCTATGTTTGGGCCAAATATAGACCGGTCCAGACCAGATGTCTGTGGATGTTGAAATCAAGGCTGGTCCGGACCGGACCAAATCTGAAATAAACAAACAAACGTTTCTTGGATGTTGAAATCAAGGCCAGTTTGGACAACACCGAAAGACAAGACGTCCAAAAGGCATTGGTAAATGCTTAGTGGGAGGACAAGGTTCAATTGACAATAATGTCTGAAGTCTTGTGAATGAGCAAAGTTTCCAAATGAGACTGTACAAAAGTCTCTCCTCTCTATTCAAACCTGTTTGTAAGAGACGATGCGTGACTTACTTCGCACACAAACATCACATACAGACGCAGATACACAACACGCTGGCTGTGATGCTGTGTGTGTGTTTTTTTTTCAGGTAGCATTTCAACGTCCTGTCTTTTTGTTAACCATGGCAACCAGCATTACAAATAAAGAGATGTGTAGAAAGATGACCATCCTCTGTGTCTTGTACTGTACAGTTTAATTCAGTAGAGTATAGTACAGTTTAATAGAGTAGAGTACAGTTTAATTCAGTAGAGTACAGTTTAATTCAGTAGAGTACAGTTTAATTCAGTAGAGTACAGTTTAATACAGGAGAGTAGAGTACAGTTTAATACAGTAGAGTACAGTTTAATAGAGTAGAGTACAGTTTAATAGAGTAGAGTACAGTTTAATAGAGGAGAGTAGAGTACAGTTTAATAGAGTAGAGTAGAGTACAGTTTAATAGAGTAGAGTACAGTTTAATTCAGTAGAGTACAGTTTAATAAAGTAGAGTACAGTTTAATACAGTAGAGTACAGTTTAATAAAGTAGAGTACAGTTTAATTCAGTAGAGTACAGTTTAATAAAGTATTGTACTGTACAGTTTAATACAGGAGAGTACAGGACAGTACAATGGAGTACAGTACAGTTTAATACAGTACAGTTTAATTCAGTAGAGTAGAGTAAAGTTTAATACCTTTCCCCTTTGGTGTAATTTTCATGTCAGTCAAACCAACCTTTTCAACGGATTTCAAGCTCTAGTTGAGCAAAATAAATAGTGTTCTGGACAGAAGATAACCAAAGAAGTCAGATAAACATGGCCAAACTCAGCGCCAGGCGGTTTCTATCCTCAGCCACGTTTCCAAGGAAACGTATGTTCTATTGACAACCGGCTGGAACTCGTTGATGTTTCTCTGTTTGCTACTGAAAGATACAGAATTGTACTTATTGAGTCATAGACCAAATTCACTGCAATATCAAATATAGTATCATCAGTGGGGGCTGCTGAMGGGAGGACGGCTCATAATAATGGCWGGAACGGAGCAAATGGKATGACATCAAACACCATGGAAACCGAACGTTTGATGTATTTGATACCATTCCTCTCCAGCTGTTACCACGAGCCTGTCCTCCCCAATTAAGGTGTCACCAACCTCCCGTGATCATTATAACTATACAGAACCATCATGGACCCATTGTAAAATGAGAGGTCTATCTCTGTGTAATAATGGTTGCATTGCTGACGCCTGCCAGATCTCACAACGCCTGGATAGGTATTTTAGGTATCAGCTAACCACATCATATGTTATAGCAYTCTGTCAGTCGATGACACAATTAATGACGTCCCACGCAACCATTGGTTGATACATTCGACGTCTGAGCAGGGGAACCATGACCATAATGTGTCCCATGCAAAAACACCCGGGAACTCGGAAATCTCCGACTTCCCGACTTCAATGTGTTCAAGACAACTGAGAACTAAGAAAACAAATTGGCTCCGACTGGGAAAAATCGTTTTGAACGGTTCATCGAACTCGGGCATCTTTCTAGAGCTCCGACTTTTCGACTCTGAAGATCACTGACGTCATGATTTGTCCTCGTCCCCCCCCCGACTAGTGAGAGCACTACGAGTGCTGAAGAGAAGCAACATGCCTAGCTTCCATCTACTGGGGCCGGGTGGTTCTCTCCAGCACGCTCTGTTCCAACAAGAACGGCTCATAACTTAATTGTTTCGAGCGTCTCGAATAATATCACCAAACCGGGCGCGCGCATTCTCCGGACAGGGGCAGACTGTGGAAAAAGGCACAAACCGGGCGTGTGGGAGCTCTGTACCGGGCAGGACCAATGGACGAGGGAAGTGGGTGGCAAAATTAACGACATCCCGACGACTTGAGGGGGCAGTGGGTTCAGAAAAAAACGACACAAACTGACAACGGTATATATAATATCATTTTTTAATAAACATACCACCACCCGAAGAACGCCTTGGCACGTGGGAGCTGCAAAGGGGCACGGACCTCCAGCACAGGCAGGACCTCCATCTAAAGGCTGCGGAGTGGCTCAATGGTCTGAGGCACTGCATCTCAGTGCTAGGGGCGTCACTTATAACACGATTCCGGGCTGTATCACAACCGGCCGTGATTGTGAGTCCCATAGGGAAGCGGAGAAGAGTTAGGGGTTTGGCCGGGTAGGCCGTTATTGTAAAATAAATTTGTTCTTAACTGTCTTGCCTAGTTTAATAAAGGTTAATAAAAGTGCCTGGCTTTTCATCCATGCACTTGGAAGCCACCTGCATCCATTATCTCTTTATAAGAGTCTAGCACCCCCCTCTAGTGGTCTGGTATCAGTACTGCACATTTTCGCCGATAGGTTTATTGTTCACCTTGTCTGTGTCCCTCCCTGCTTCCACTGTTATTCAGAACGTGTCCAGACAGGCTGAGGATCAGACAGAAATACCGTTCAGAACCAGGGAGGGAGGGAGAGAGACTCCCCATACAGAACAGAATCCAGGGAGGGAGGGAGAGAGACTCCCCATACAGAACAGAACCAGGGAGGGAGGGAGAGAGACTCCCATACAGAACAGAAACCAGGGAGGGAGGGAGAGAGACTCCCCATACAGAACAGAAACCAGGGAGGGAGGGAGAGAGACTCCCCATACAGAACAGAAACCAGGGAGGAGGGGAGACGACTCCCCATACAGAAAGAACCAGGGAGGGAGGGAGAGAGACTCCCCATACAGAACAGAAACCAGGGAGGGAGGGAGAGAGCTCCCCAACAGAACAGAAACCAGGGAGGGAGGAGAGAGACTCCCCATACAGAAAGAACCAGGGAGGGAGGGAGAGAGACTCCCCATACAGAACAGAAACCAGGGAGGAGGGAGAGAGACTCCCATACAGAAAGAAAATTGTTAGACACCTATATCATGTCAAATCAAATTGATCACATCACATACACAATTTAGCAGATGTTATTGTGGGTGTAGCGAAATGCTTACGTTTGTCTCATTTCACATGTAAGTAGGAAAAGAAGTCTATTGATAACGATAATATATGGTGAGAGTTTGTGGTGGTGTTAGAGTGAAGGCGTGTTTAGTTGTGAAACTGTTCAAACATTACTTCTATCATATACAGAACAAGAGAGGGATTATTGGTTTCCTTTTCTTTCTAAATCAGTGGAGGGCAACAACGCACACACGTACACACACACACACACACACACACACACAACACACACACACACACACACACACACCCACACACAACCACCACACACAACACACAGCACACACACAGCACACACACACACACACACACACACCACGTACACACACACACACCACTACACACGTAGGTGTGTATATTGCGACATGCACACATTGACTGTTATGCTAATGGTAAACTCTATCTTCTATAGTGACTGATTGGTCTGATCTGTATAGAAAAAAATACATCTATTTGTATGTTTAGTGTCTAGATGGCCAACAACTTCTTATCTGTGGTGGGGGAGCCTGACATCTAGTGTTCAATAACGTGAACTATAGTAGAATTCTCCTCACTTTCCATTGGCATTAGGCTGCATTCACGTCCTAGGTGGAAACTAGGAAATGTCAGACTTGCTAACTGGCTGTAGTTATACACGTCCAGTTAGCAAATGGGAAATGTCAGAGTTTCCTAGTTCCCACTAAACACGGCATATTTTTTTATTTTACCTTTATTTAACTAGGCAAGTAAGTTATGAACACATTCTTATTTTCAATGACGGCCTAGGAACAGTGGGTTTAACTGCCTTGTTCAGGGGCAGAACGACAGATTTGTACCTTGTCAGCTCYGGGYTTCGATCTTGCAACCTTTCGGTTACTAGTCCAACGCTCTAACCACTAGGCTACACTGACGCCCCATACGCTGCCGGCGTTGACAAAAAAACAAAACTTGAGCATGCATAACTATTCACCCCCCCTGCTTTAGCAGTATGCTTAGGGTCATTGTCCTGCTGGAAGGTGAACCTCCGTCCCAGTCTCAAATCGCTGAAGACTGAAACAGGTTTTTCTCAATAATTTCCCTGTATTTAGCACCATCCATCATTCCTTCAGTTTTGACCAGTTTCCCAGTCCCTGCTGATAAAAAACATCCCCACAGCATGATGCTGCCTCCACCATGCCTCACTGTGGGGATAATGTTCTCTGGGTGATGAGAGGTGTTGGGTTTGTGCCAGACATAGTGTTTTCCTTGATGGCCAAAAAGCTTAATTTTGGTCTCATCTGACCAGCGTACCTTCTTCCATATGTTTGGGGAGTCTCACACATGCCTTTTGGCGAACACCAAACGTGTTTGCTTATTTGTTTCTTTAAGCAATGGCTTTTTTTCTGGACACTCTTCCGTAAAGCCCAGCTCTGTGGGGTGTACGGCTTAAAGTGGTCCTATGGACAGATACTCCAATCTCCGCTGTGGAGCTTTGCAGCTCCTTCAGGGTTATCTTTAGTCTCTTTGTTGCCTCTCTGATTAATGCCCTCCTTGCCTGGTCAGTGAGTTCTGGTGGGCGGCCCTCACTTGGCAGGTTTGTTGTGGTGCCATAATATTTCCATGTTTTAATAATGGATTTAAAAATGGTGCTCTGTGGGATGTTCAAAGTTTTTGATATTTTTTTAGAACCCAACCCTGATCTGCACTTCTCCACAACTTTTTCCCTGACCTGTTTGAGAGCTCCTTGTCTTCATGGTGCCGCTTGCTTGGTGGTGCCCCTTACAATAGTGGTGTTTCAGACTCTGGGTCCTTTCAGAACACGTGTATATCCTATACTGAGATCATTGACAGATCATGTGACACTTAGTTGCACACAGGTGGACTTTATTTAACTAATTATGTGACTTCTGAAGCGTAATTGGTTCTGTACCAGATCTTATTAGGGGCTTCATTAGAAAGGGAGTGAATACATATGCAACGTACCAACTTTTCTGTTTAAAAAATTATATTTTATTGAAACAAGAGTAATTTTTTTCATATTCACCTTCACCAATTTGGACTATTTGTGTTTGTCATTACAGAAATCCATAATAAAAATTCCATAAAATACAGGTGTCATGCAACAAAATAGGAAAACTGCCAAGGTGATGAATAACTTTTTGCAAGGCACTGAATGTGTGCTGTTGCCTTGGTGTGTATAGTATGTATGTATGTGTTTTGGTTATGTGTGTTTGTTATGTGTGTTTGGTATGTATGTGTATAGTGTGTATGTTATGTGGTGTTTTGTATGTGTGAATAGTTGTTTGTATTGTGTGTATGTTATGTGTGTTTGTTATGTGTGTATATAAGTTGTGTCATGTTAGTGTGTGTTTGTTATGTGTGTGTATAGTG
>NW_019946300.1:17150-21781 GCF_002910315.2 Salvelinus sp. IW2-2015 | reverse complement strand
TATAGTGTGTTTGTATGTGTGTGTATGTTATGTGTGTTTGTTATGTGTGTATATAGTGTGTATGTTATGTGTGTTTGTTATGTGTGTGTATAGTGTATGTTATGTGTGTTTGTTATGTGTGTTTGTATGTGTGTGTGTATAGTGTGTTTGTTATGTGTGTATAGTGTGTTTGTTATGTGTGTTTCTATGTGTTTGTTATGTGTGTATCTGTGTGTATAGTGTGTATGTTATGTGTGTATAGAGTGTATGTTATGTGTGTTTGTTATGTGTGTTTGTATCTGTATAGTGTGTATGTTATGTGTGTTTGGTATGTGTGTTTGTATGTGTGTGTGTATAGTGTGTATGTTATGTGTGTTTGTTATGTGTGTTTGTATGTGTGTGTAATGTTGTAGTGATGTATCGTGTTATGTGTGTTTGGTGTTAGTTGTGTATGTGGTTTGGGATCCGTTTTGTGTGAATGTGTCGTTTGTGTGTATGGATGTTTTAGTGTGTTGTGTTGTAATGTGTATTGGTGTATGTGTTTGTGTGTATGTGTGTATGTGTGGTATGTGTGTTTGTTGTGGTAATGGTGTAATGTGTTTGGTGTGTAATTTGTGTTGTGTGTTTGTGTGTAAATGTTGTAGTGTGTGTGTGTGTAATATGTGTATGTGTGTTGGTGTGTTGTGTGATGTGTTGTTGTGTGTCTGTGTGTCTGTGTGTTATGTCTCTTGTGTGAAATGGGGGGTGTGTTTGTGTGTAATTGTGTATGTATATGTGTGTGTTGTATGTGTGTATGGTGTGTTTGTTGTGTAATGTGTTATGTGTGTGTGTGTTAATTGTGTGGTGGTAATGTGTGGTTTGTGTGTTTGTGTGTAGTTGGTAGTTATGTGTTTGTGTTTTGTGTTTGTGATGTGGTGTAAGTGTGTTTGTTGTGTATTGGTTTGTGTGTTTGTGTGTGTGTGTATGTGTGAATGGTGTGTAAATTGTGTATTGTGTTGGTGTATGTGGTTTGTGTGTATATGTGTGTATGTGGTTTTGTGTGTTTGTGTGTATGTGTGTATGTGTGTATGTGTGTAGTGTGTTGTGTGAATGGTTAGTGTGTGGTTTGGGGTATGGTTGTTTGTGTGTAGTGTGTTTGTGTGTTTGTGTGTATGTGTGTATGTGTGTAGTGTGTATTGTTATGGTGTTTGTGTGGTTTTGTTGTTTGTGTGTAGGTGGTAAATGTTGTGTATGTGTGTTGTGTTAAATTGTGTGTATGTTGTTTGTGTGTATTGTGTGTTTGTTTGTAATGTGTGGTATGGTGTTGTGTAACGTTGTACGTGTGTACGTGTTACGTGTGTAACGTTGGTACGTGTGTACGTGTGTTTGGTATGATGTAATGTGATTTTGTGTTATGTGTGAATGTTGTTTGTATGGTGTATGTATGTGTGTGTATGTGTAATGTGTGTATGTGTTGTGTGTTTGTGTATGTGTGTTATGTGTAGTTATGTGGTTGTATGTGGGTGTATGTGTGTTTGTGTTGTTATGTGTGTTATGTGTGTATTGTTTGGTGTTTTATGGTTTGGATGTGTAATCGTGTGTATGTCGTATGTTATGTGGTGTATGATGTGTTATGTGTGTTTGTTAGTGTTTATCTGTATGTGTTCTGTTATGTGTGTGTGTTGTGTGTATGTGTGTTTTTGTGTGTATGGTGTTTGTGTGTAATGTGTGTTTTGTGTTACATTGTGTGTGGTAATGTGTGGTTTGTGTTAATGTGGTGTAAGCCTAACATCTGGCTTTATTTCAGGTTTCAGAGTGTGTAAGATGTATTTCTTTCTCTGACAGGCCCCGTCTATTTCCGGGTCGAGGTGGACCTTTCAGGTGCCCGTAGAAGCACAATTAAGATTCCATCAGATAAAGGTATGGTAAATTTATTTACGTTAAAAAGGGCTCAGCTTCACCATTCCAAACATGCCCCAACCAAAGCCCTGCTGAAAGCTCGGGAACTGGAGCTTCTGCGTAAATGTAAGTCACTTCTAATGAATGGCTTGGCACCAGACCCCTTACTTGGGATGTCCCGAATGTAGTAAAACATACTACTATGTTTCTCAACCGAGATAGAAAATCCCTCCATTGATTTCACATGCTTTTTGACTCTCATCTGAACTTAATGCAATAGCTCTTTGAAACGTAGTCAGTTCGCATTGGGGTCAGTGTGAATAAATGAGCTAGGAGATTTGCTTGAACAGCTTCCCTAAACCCAAACCTTGAAGCTCAAAATTACATTTCGATAACATTCCTAAATCATAACACATCTCCCCTCAATTAGGTTTGTGGCGTTTCTAACATGCAAACATTTGTGTGCTTCCTCAAATTTCTTGTAACCATCCCTGTCTCCTTGTTTTGAGAAGGCAATAATGTTTGTTGGCAACGTCAGTTTACGCCAATCACAATTTCTGAGATTTTGGCAAAGGGGAAACACTGGTGAGGAGCGAGACGTACATTACCAAAAACCCAACAAGAACCCCAATCTGACAGTTCTCATTCCAATAAGTAATCTGAACAATCTTACTATCAATTCTGTGACCATGCAACAATGTTTACCTTGGTTGCAGAAACTGATTGTATTCAAAGGTTTACATTGTCCAAAGTGACTTACTGATTGATAACTCTAACATTCGATTTTGAATCGTGAGTAACATCATAATATTGTAAGCGATCAATCAAATTTGCTCCAAATGGTGTGTTGAAAGTGACCATTTTTGCATCGCATTGACGTTTGCTCTGTAGCTCTTGAAACTGCCGCTCCTTCTTCTCCTACCCTGTAATCTTCTGAAATGGATGCGGTGCTGCCTGCCCTGCTGGCAGTGGCGGCTGGCTGCTCGGAGAAGCTGTGCCCTTGGTTGGTGTGATGGTACAATCAAGCAGAATGGGCTGTGGGTTTCAGCCCTGTCACAGGTGTGTGGGCGGGGATGGATCACGGTTGACGTACACTGTAACTTCTCCCATGTTTTTCATGAATAATGCCTTGTTCCTGTCAGGTGGGGTTAAGGCGGTAGAGTGCCGTGACCCTGGTTGCATGAGAACCAGCAGTGTCTCTGAACCCCTGTCGTTATGGGCTGCTAACTAGGTGGTGTTGCCTCGCTACATACTGCAGGCGTTGGACCAAAATTTGCCTATTCATTAGCCTCTCCTTTGGCCTGATAAATGACAGAAGTGAAATTGCATCATGTGCTCAGCAGCAAGAACAGCCGAGGGGGAGACACACAATCTAGAGGTAAGTGATTCTTGTTGCAGTCATCCTCCATGTTTTCTTCCCGCTCCCTTGCGCTCCCCCTTTTCTATCTCGTCTCATCCTGTACTGTCCATTTCTGGTGTCCCTAACTTCCCACTCCCCCACTCCTCTCCTCTTCTCTCCCTCTCTCAACCCTGCTTGTTGATCTCCACTCACAAGTTTTGCTGTGTACGCTGCAACGAGCACAAGAGTAGTGATAGTAATTGTAAGGTTGGGTTAGTCAGATCACATTGTTCTCCTTTTTTTTTATACTGATTCGTATAGACTCACTGTTAGCCTAACACATCCAAAAGGAGACCACAGTTTATGAGAGGCTCCTCTTTAGAGAGAGAAAAAGCTAAAGTGAGGCTTCTCCCACAAGCTAAGGTAAGGCCACCAGCTTTAAAGTAGTGACAGTAATTAGGCAAGACATAGTTGCCTGCTCTATACTGGCAGGATGGCCTCTGTAGTGACCTCCTCCCAGGCACCCACGCCCTTTCCTCTCCACACACACACACATAGATTTGTGATGTCCGCTGCATTTTCGTCTGTGGTAGTGTGTGTTTAGGGCTAAACCTGCCCGGGGAAAGCCTCAAAGTCAGTTTCACTAAGAACTCTGGGCTCCAGGCCAGGAGAGGCCTCCTCGGTCTGAGGTAAGTGAGCTAGAAAGGTGGAAGGGTCCAGAACACTGCACTGTACTTGGAGCCAATGCATGTTGTTGGTATGTTCAATAGATAGAGTTATTTTTGTAATGTACTGATATGAGAGGACAGTGAGTAAAAGAAAAGAGAGAGAGAGGGAGAGATGAATCATGATACAAAATAGTCCTGTCCTGTCTTTAACAGATTATGTCAGAACATTTTTCAGAGCTTTAATTACACTCTTCCAATAAGCTAAACAGGGTGTCAACGCCCTGACCTTAGAGAGTCCTTTTTTATTTCTCTATTGGTTTAGGTCGGGTGTGAATTCTGTGTGAACATTCGTAGTTTTTTCTATTCTTTGTTGGCCCGGGTATTGTTCCCAATCAGAGGCAAAGCTGGTTCTATCCGTTGTCTCTGATTGGGGATCAGACTTAGGCAGCCTTTTTCCACCTTTAGTTTGGGGATCATGTTTTTGTGTGCTGCCCTGTGAGCAGCCCAGAATTTACGTTCATTTGTATTTTTATTTTTTTTCGGTGTTCATTTTTAATAAGAAGAATTTGCCTACCACGCTGCAGCCTGTCCAATCCATCTCTAAACAAAACGACAGAGTGTCACTCACAGAATGTAATTCCCCTATTCAAGGCCTTCACACACTTTTCATTGGAACATGGTAAACATGCCACATAACCGTACAGGATATCTTCTCAGCCTATCCTGAGCAAAAGCACACAACACACAGACACTGAGCAAATTAAGAC
>NW_019946300.1:10682-17125 GCF_002910315.2 Salvelinus sp. IW2-2015 | reverse complement strand
AGATGGTTTGCCATAATATTTCCAGTTTTAATAATGGATTTAAATGGTGCTCTGTGGATGTTACAAAGTTTTATATTTTTTTAAACCCCAAACCCGTGATCTGCACTTCTCCACAACTTTCCCTGACTGTTGGAACTCCTTGTCTTCATGGTGCCGCTTCTTGTGGTGCCCCTTACAATAGAGGTGTTTCAGACTCTGGGTCCTTTCAGAACACGTGTACTAATATACTGAATCATTGACAGATTCATTGTGACACTTAGATTGCACACAGTGACTTTATTTACTAATTGGTGGACTTCTGAAGTAATTGGTTCTACCAGATCTTATTTAGGCTCATAGAAAGGGAGGAATACATATGCAACGTACCAACTTTTCTGTTTAAAAAAAATTATATTTATGAAACAAAGTAATTTTTCATTTCACTTCACCAATATTGGACTATTTGTGTTTGTCCATTACATGAATCCAAATAAAAAATCCATGAAATACAGTTGTCATGCAACAAATAGGAAAACGCCAAGGTGATGAATAACTTTGCAAGGCACTGAATGTGTGTCTGTTGCCTTGGTCGTGTATAGTATGTATGTATGTGTTTTGGTTAGTGTGTTTGTTATGTGTGTTTGGTATGATGTGTATAGCTGTGATTTATGTGTGTTTATGTGTGAATAGTTGTTTGTATGTGTGTTATGTTATGTGTGGTTGTTATGTGTGTATATTAAGTGTGTATGTTTGTGTGTTTGTTATGTGTGTGTATAGTGTATGTTATGTGGTTGTTATGTGGGTGTATGTGTGTGTTGAAGGGTGTTTTGTTATGTTGTATATGTGTGTTTGTTATGTGTTTTCATGGTTTGGGATTGTGTATCGTGTGTATAGTGGTATTGTTATGGGTGTATAGAGTGTATGTTATGTGTGTTTGTTATGTGTGTTTGTATCTGTATAGTGTGCTTGTTATGTGTGTTTGGTAGCTTGTGTTGTATGTGTGTGTGTATAGTGGTGAGTGAGGGTGTTTGTTAGGTGTGTTTGTATGTGTTGTATATGTGTATGTTATGTTGTTATTGTTATGTGTGTTGTTATTGTCGTGTGTTTCATTTACATTACATTTAGTCATTTTTAGCGACGCTCTTATCCAGAGCGGACTACAGTAAGAGGCATTACATTTATTAGCATTCCTTTACATACTGATACAAGGATATCCCTACCGGGCCAAACCCTCCCTACCGCCAAACCCTCCCTAACCCGGACACGCTATGCCAATTTGGTGCGTCGCCCCACGGATCCCCGGTTGCGGCCGGCTGCGACAGAAGCCTGGGCGCGAACCCAGCCCAGCCGGGCACGAACCCAGAGACTTGGTGGCGGCAGCTAGCACTGCGATGCGGTGCGCGGTAGGATCTACGTGACGCACCCGGCTTGTAGCGGGTGCGACGCCACCCGGGAGTACCGGCGAAATAGTACTGTATCGTGTCCGTTGTTAGTCGTCGACTTCAACACTCCAACTGTGTTCCCATAAGTGTATTTTTTATTCTGTTTAAAAAAAAAATCTGTTATTCTGCTGCTGCTGCATCAGTTACCTGATGTGGAATAGAGTTCCATGTAGTCATGGCTCTATGTAGTACTGTGCACCTTCCATCGTCTGTTCTGGACTTGGGGACTGTGAAGAGACCTCTGGTGACATGTCTTGTGGGGTATGTATGGGTGTCTGAGCTGTGTGCTAGTAGTTTAAACAGACCTCTGGTGGCATGTCTTGTGGGGTATGCARGGTTGTCTGAGCTGTGTGCTAGTAGTTTAAACAGACAGCTCAGTGCATTCAGCATGTCAATACCTCTCACAAAATCAAGTAGTGATGAAGTCAATCTCTCCTCCACTTTGAGCTATAAGAGATTGACATGCATGTCATTAATGTTAGCTCTCTGTGTACATCCAAGGGCCAGCCGTGCTGCCCTGTTCTGAGCCAATTGTAATATTCCGAGGTCTTTCTTTGTGGCACCTGACCACGCTACTGAACAGTAGTCCAGGTGTGACAAAACTAAGGCCTGTAGGACCTGCCTTGTTGATAGTGTTGTTAAGAAGGTAGAGCAACGCTTTATTATAGACAAACCTCTCCCCATCTTAGCTACTGTTGTATCAACATGTTTCGACCATGTCAGTTTACAATCCAGGGTTACTCCAAGCAGTTTAGTCACCTCAACCTGCTCAATTTCCACATTATTTATTCCAAAATMTAGTTGAGGTTTAGTGAATGATTTGTCCCAAATAAAATGCTTTTATTTTTAGAAATATTTAGAACTAACTTATTCCTTGCCACCCATTTTTAAACTAACTGCAACTCTTTGTTAAGTGTTGCAGTGATTTTACTCGCTGTAGTAGCTGACGTGTATAGTGTTGAGTCATCCACATGCATAGACAGACTATCTTTACTCAAAGCCAGTGGCATGTTGTTAGTAAAGATTGAAAAAAAAGTAAGGGGCCTAGACAGCTGCCCTGGGGAATTCCTGATTCTACCTGGATTATGTTMGAGAYGCTTCCATTAAAGAACCCCCTCTGTGTTCTGTTAGACAGGTAACTCTTTATCCACATTATAGCAGGGGGTGTAAAGCCATAACACATACGTTTTTRCAGCAGCAAGCTATGATCGATAATGTCAAAAGCCGCACTGAAGCCTAACAAAACAGCTCCCACAATCTRCCGAGTCATCCGATTCAATGAATGATGGAGCTGACTTTTTCCTTTTTTTGCCCAAAATGTCAATCAATAAGTTTCATTCAATAAGAGAAAAAGCTGTGAAATGAGAGTTGAAAATAAAGAGAAGGGAGGCCCAGAAAAGTAATGTTTGGGAAAGATTTGTTGAAGTGGTAAAAGAGGATGATGACAGTGTGTTATGTGTGATGATTGTGAGGCACTGTACAAATTCAACAGTCACAAGAAGGGGACTTCAAATAGGCCTATGGCACGTCAAGGGAACTGTAGCCTAKTGTTCAGATGGGTAAAATGGACACTGACATCTGGACACTGACTGTAGGTCTATAACCTCTCACATAGCCTTAATAAAAACTCCTGCAGAATTAAGCATTTATTGCAGTAAAATGGTACACCAAATGTAGGCTAAATGTTGACTCGGGAAACAGGAGTGGAGAAATATGATTTATTTATTTCAGCATCTTGAGAGTTTAGTTAGATACCTTCTATAGAGATGCTTAATTAGCGCCATAAAAAGCGGATAGTATTTCAACCACATAAAATATGGATCCAAGACAAACTGAAATCTTAATAATTCATTCTAATCGATTTATGACATTATTCTGGTGAGCAACGATTGATTTAGTCTTCTAGGGGAAACATAGGGACAGAAGATAAGCTTCATGTATCTAATGTCGGAAATTATAAACAGAAACATAATCTAAATCAGACAACAACAACAAAAAGATAGTCAAAAACAATTGTTCCCCCGATCTGTAGCCCAAAGCACATTTCTCTATTCGTGGGTTAGAGTCGGGGCCTCAGATGTTCACTTCATCACAATCATCGGGCTGTAGTGGATGGGTGTCCATGAGCAGTACTGGTGTGATGACGAGGGCTCCGTCGTTCTTGCCTGACTTGTTGGTGCAGGGACTGAAGAACGGGAACACAGACTCGCAGAAGGAGGCCAGGAAGGTGTAGATGTGGAGCTTAGCGTCCACGTTATAGAACGATACCTGAACAGGGGAGAAGAAGGGGAAGTTAGTCCACAGAACGATACCTGAACAGGGGAGAGGAAGGGGAAGTTAGTCCACAGAACGATACCTGAACAGGGGAGAGGAAGGGGAAGTTAGTCCACAGAACGATACCTGAACAGGGGAGAAGAAGGGGAAGTTAGTCCACCATTATAGAACGATACGTGAACAGGGAGAAAGAAGGGGAAGTTAGTCCACTCTAGAACGATACCTGAACAGGGAGAAGAAGGGGAAGTTAGCCACTAGAACGATACCTGAACAGGGAGAAGAAGGGGAAGTTAGTCCACAGAACGATACCTGAACAGGAGAAGAAGAAGGAAGTTAGTCCACAGAACGATACCTGAACAGGGGAGAGAAGGGAAGTTAGTCCACAGAACGATACCTGAACAGGGAGAGGAAGGGGAAGTTAGTCCACAGAACGATACCTGAACAGGGAGAGAAGAGGAAGTTAGTCCACAGAACGATACCTGAACAGGGGAGAAGAAGGGGAAGTTAGTCCACATAGAACGATACCTGAACAGGGGAGAGAAAGGGAAGTTAGTCCACAGAACATACCTGAACAGGGAGAAGAAGGGAAGTTAGTCCACGTGTAAGAACGATACCTGAACAGGGGAGAAGAAGGGAAGTTAGTCCACATAGAACGATACCTGAACAGGGAGAAGAAGAGAAGTTAGTCCACATAGAACGATACCTGAACAGGGAGAGGAAGGGGAAGTTAGTCCACAGAACGATACCTGAACAGGGGAGAAGAAGAGGAAGTTGATCCACATAGAACGATACCTGAACAGGGGAGAGAAGGGAAGTTAGTCCACAGAACGATACCTGAACAGGGGAAAAAGGGAATAGTCCACATAGAACGATACCTGAACAGGGAGAAGAAGAGGAAGTTAGTCCACATATAGAACGATACCTGAACAGGGGAGAAGAAGAGGAAGTTAGTCCACATAGAACGATACCTGAACAGGGGAGAGGAAGGGGAAGTTAGTCCACAGAACGATACCTGAACAGGGGAGAAGAAGGGAAGTTAGTCCACACTAGAACGATACCTGAACAGGGAGAGAGAGGAAGTTAGTCCACTAGAACGATACCTGAACAGGGAGAAGAGGAAGTTAGTCCACAGAACGATACCTGAACAGGGGAGAAGAAGGGAAGTTAGTCCACAGAACGATACCTGACAGGGGAGAAGAAGGGAAGTTAGTCCACATAGAACGATACCTGAACAGGGGAGAAGAAGGGAAGTAGTCCACAAACGATACCTAACAGGGAGAAGAAGGGAAGTTAGTCCACAGAACGATACCTGAACAGGGAGAGGAAGGGGAAGTTAGTCCACAGAACGATACCTGAACAGGGAGAAGAAGGGAGGAGTTAGTCCACTAGAACGATACCTGAACAGGGAGAAGAAGAGGAAGTTAGTCCACATAGAAACGATACCTGAACAGGGGAGAGAAGGGGAAGTTAGTCCACAGAACGAATACCTGAACAGGCAGAAAAGGAAGTTAGTCCACATAGAACGATACCTGAACAGGGGAGAAGAAGGGGAAGTTAGTCCACATTATAGAACGATACCTGAACAGGGGAGAAGAAGGGGAAGTTAATCCACAGAACGATACCTGAACAGGGGAGAAGAAGGGGAAGTTAGTCAACGTTATATAGTAAGATAGACAGGGAGAGAAGAAAGAGGTTTGTGTGTGTGTGTGTGTGCGTGCGTGTGCGTGTGCGTGTGCGTGTGTGTGTGGTCAAGGAGGGTTGCACAATTTCCAAGTATTTCAGAAATCCTTGTTGAAGGATTCAGGATTTCCTCCTCATTCCCTCTTGATTCCGGGAGTCTTTAACTGGGATTTCTGTAAAACCCTGGAATGTTTTGCAACAACAACAACAAACTGACGAGTACAAACGTGTGACATCCTACCTGCCCTTTCTCATAATCCACATACACCCCGATCTTCTGTGGTCTGAGGTTGAGAGGCAGCTCAGTGGAGGGATCTGTCCGGAACACATAGTTGTGTTCATCTCTGAGGCTGAGGAACCAGTAGCCGTTGCTAGGGGATACCGTTATCTTCCCCTTCCTGTTGATGGAGCGGCTGGCCACGCCCAGATCCCAGTCAGTCTTCCCGCCCACCTCCACCTGTGAAAAGGTGTACTCACTTTTGAGGATACAAGCTCAAGTCCATAGTACGAATTAATGAATAAAAATATGGAATGTTATATAGGATGTAGTTCCTATTCAACACAAGTGGATGAACAGGGCTTGAAAGGATTGACATGCTTTCTAAGTATAGTAACAATCAAATMATAAAATTACAAACCGTAAGATTTTACTTTCCTTATAACTATAAAATACATACTTGTATGTTTAGTGTTAGAGAAAATGGATCTATTTTCTAAATCTCTCTCTTGATTAAAACTTCTGCCCCCACCCTTCTGATCATCAGACAGGGCTCTAGCCTGGCTTCCAGAACTCGTACAGGACAGGGCTCTAGCCTGGCTTCCTGAACTCGTACAGGACAGGGCTCTAGCCTGGCTTTCCTGAACTCGTACAGGACAGGGCTCTAGTCTGGCTTTCTGAACTCGTACGGACAAGGGCTCTAGCCGGCTTCCTGAATCTAAGGACAGGGCTCTAGCCTGGCTTCCTGAACTCGTACAGGACAGGGCTTAGCCTGGCTTCCTGAACTCGTACAGGACAGGGCTCTAGCCTGGCTTTCTGAACTCGTACAGGACAGGGCTTTTAGCCTGGCT
>NW_019946300.1:0-9306 GCF_002910315.2 Salvelinus sp. IW2-2015 | reverse complement strand
TGTCTGAGCACACTTGTTAATATTCGAGGTCTTCTCTTTGTGGCATGCCCAGCTACTGAACATGTCCAGGTTGACAAACTAAGGCCTGTAGAGCCTGTGTTGATATTGTTAAGAAGGTAGGGAGTACGCTTTATTATAGACAATCCTCTCCCATCTAGCTACTGTTGGTATTCAACAGGTTCTGACATGTCAGTTTACAATCCGAGGGTTACTCCAAGTCAGTTTAGTCACTCAACCTGCTCCAATTTCCACATTATTTATTCAAATTTAGTTGAGGTTACTGAGATGATTTTGTTCCAAATAAAATGCTTTTATTTTTAGAAAATATTTAAACTAAACTCATATCCTTGCCACCCATTTTTTAAACTAACTGCAACTCCTTTGTGTATGTTTGCAGTTGATCTACGTCGCTGTAGTAGCTGACCTGTTATAGTGTTGAGTTCATCCACTATCGCATAGACAGACTTATTCTTTCTCATAAGCCAGTGGCATGTGTTGTCTAGTAAGATTGAAAAAAAAGTAAGGCGAGACAGTACGCTGGGGGAATTCCTGATTCTACCTGGATATATGTTTGAGAGGTTCGCATTAAAGAACCCCCTCTGTTGTTTGTTAGACAGGTTATCTTTATCCACATTATATCAGCAGGGGTGTAAGCCATTAGAAACATAGCGTTTTGAGCTATGCAGCTGATCGATAATCTGGTCAAAGCCGCACTGAAGCCTAAACAAAACAGCTCCCACAATCTCTCCGAGTCATCCGATCTAAGAATGATGGACGCTGACTTTTTCCTTTTTTTGCCAAAATGTCAATAATCTAAGGTTTCATTCAATAAGAGATAAAGCTGTGAAATGAGAGTTGAAAATTAAAGAGAAGGAGGCCCAGAAACGTAATGTGTTGGAAAGATTGGTTTAAGTGGAAAGTAGGATGATGACAGTGTGTTATTGTGATGATTTGAGCACGTACTACAATTCAAGCAGTCCAAGAAGGGATTCAAAATAGGCCTTATGGACAGTCAAGGGAACTGTAAGCTACTGTTCAGACTGGGTAAAAAATGAACTGCATCTGAGCACTTACGTAGGTTCTACTAACTCCACATAGCTTAATAAAAAACATTTCCATGCAAAATTAGCATTATTGCAGTAACAATGGTCCAGCCAATGTAGTAATGTTGACTGGGAATCAGGAGTGAGAAATATGATTTATTTATTTCAGCATTCTTGAGACGTTGATTAGATACCTTCCATAGAGATGCTTAATTAGCGCCATAAAACGCGAGCTAGTATTTCAAACCACATAAAAATATGATCCAAGACAAACTGAAATCTTAATAATTCATTCTAATCGATTTATGACTTATTTCTGGTGAGCAACGGATTGATTTAGTCTTCTAGGGAAACATAGGACAGAAGATAAGCTTCATGTATATGTCGAAATTATAAACAGAAACATAATCTAAATCAGCACAACAACAACAAAAGATAGTCAAAAACAATTGTCCGATCTGTAGGCCAAAGCACATTTCTCTATTCGTGGGTTAGAGTCGGGGCCTCAGATGTTCACTTCATCCATCAATATCGGCTGTTAGTGTGATGGGTGGTGTCATGAGCAGTACTGGTGTGATGACGAGGGCTCCGTCGTTCTTGCCTGACTTGTTGGTGCAGGGTACGGAAGAACGGGAACACCGACTCGCAGAAGGAGGCAGAAGTGTAGATGTGGAGCTTAGCGTCCCGTTATAGAAGCGATACCTGAACAGGAGAAGAAGGGGAAGTGTAGTCACAGCAACGATACCTGAACAGGGTAGAGGAAGGGGAAGTTGTCACAGAACGTACTGAACGGGAGAGAGGGAGTTAGTCAAGAACGTACCTGAACAGGGGAGAAAGGGGACGAGTCCACATAGAACGATACTGAAACAGGGGAGAGGAAGGGGAAGTTAGTCGCATCAGACAGATTACCGTAGAAGGGGAGAAGAAGGGGAAGTTAGTTCCACGTTGAGAACGATACTGAACAGGGGAAGAGGGGAGTTAGTCCACATAAGAAGATACTGAACAGGGGAGAGGAAGGGAAGTTTAGTCTACGAACGATACCTGAACAGGGGAGAAGAAGGGAAGTAGTCCACATTATAGAACGATACCTGAACAGGGAGAGAGGGGAGTTAGTCCACGGCACACTGACAGGGAAGAGGTTAGTCCATCATAGACGATACTGAACAGGGGAGAAGAAGGGGAAGTTAGTCGATTGCGAGAACGATACATGAAACAGGGGAGAGAAGAGGAAGTTAGTCCACAGAACGATACCTGAACAGGGGAGAGGAAGGGGAATGTTAGTCCACAGAACGATACCTGAACTAGGGGAGAGGAAGGGAAGTTAGTCCACAGAACGATACCTGAACAGGGGAGAGAAGAGGAAGTTAGTCCACAGAAGATACTGAACAGGGAGATAGAAGGGAAGTTAGTCCAATGACGATACCTGAACAGGGGAGAGGAGGGGAGTTAGTCCACAGAAAATACCTGAACAGGGGAGAAGAAGGGGTTAGTCACGTTGTAGAACGATACCTGAAACAGGGAGAGATGGAAGTTAGTCCATCTAGAAACGATACCTGAACAGGGGGAAGAAGAGGAAGTCGTCACATAGAACGATACCTGAACAGGGAGAGGAAGGGAAGTTAGTCCACAGAACGATACTGAACAGGGGAGAAGAAGAGGAAGTAGTTCCACATGAACGATACTGAACAGGGGAAGAGGAAGGGGAAGTTATCCACGAGAAGTACTGAACAGGGGAGAAGAAGGGGAAGTTAGTCCACATAGAACGAACCTGAACAGGGGAGAGAAGAGGAGTTCAGTCAATTTATAGAAGATACTGAACAGGGAGAAGAAGAGGAAGTTAGTCCACTATAGAAGATACTGAACAGGGGAGAGGAAGGGGAGTTAGTCAAAACGATACTGACAGGGGAGAAGAAGGGGAAGTTAGTCCACATGAACGATACCTGAACAGGGGAGAGGAAGAGGAAGTTAGTCCACATGAACGATACCTGAACAGGGGAGAGAAGAGGAGTTAGTCCACAGATATGATACTGACAGGGGAGAGAAGAGGGAAGTTAGTCCACAGAACGATACCTGAACAGGGGAGAAGAAGGGGAAGTTAGTCATTATAGAACGATACCTGAACAGGGGAGAAGAAGGGAAGTTAGTCCACAGACGATACTGAACAGGGGAGAAGGGAAGTTGTCACAGAAGATACTGACAGGGGAGAGGAAGGGGAATTAGTCACAGAACGATACTGAACAGGGGAGAAGAAGGGGAAGTTAGTCCCACAACGATACTGAACAGGGGAGAAGAAGAGGAAGTTAGTCCACATAGAACGATACCTGAACAGGGGAGAGGAAGGGAAGTTAGTCCACAGAACGATACCTGAAAGGGGAGAAGAGGGAAGTTAGTCCACATTATAGAACGTATACCTGAACAGGGTGAGAGGAAGGGAAGTTAGTCCACATAGAACGTACTCTGAACAGGGGAGAAGAAGGGGAAGTTAGTCCACATTATAGAACGATACCTGAACAGGGGAGAAGAGGGAAGTTAGTCAACGTTATATAGTAAGATTGACAGGGAGAGAAGAAAGAGGTTTGTGTGTGTGTGTGTGTGCGTGCGTGTGCGTGTGCGTGTGCGTGTGTGTGTGTCAAGGGGGTTGCACAATTTCCAAGTATTTCAGAAATCTTGTTGAGATTCAGGATTTCCTCTCTCATTCCCTCTTGATCCGGGAGTCTTTAACTGGGATTTCTGTAAACCCTGGAATGTTTTGCCAACAACAACAACAACTGACGAGTACAAACGTGTGACATCCTACCTGCCCTTTCTCATAATCCACATACACCCCGATCTTGTGGTCTGAGGTTGAGAGGCGGCTCAGTGGAGGGATCTGTCCGAACACATAGTTGTGTTCATCTTCTGGCTGAGAACCAGTAGCCGTTGCTAGGGGATACCGTTATCTTCCCCTTCCTGTTGATGGAGCGGCTGGCCACGCCCAGATCCCAGTCCAGTCCTGTCGCCGCACCTCTCACCTGTGAAAGGTGTACTCACTTTTTGAGGATACAAGTCAAGTCCATAGTACGAATTATGAATAAAATATGGAATGTTATATAGGATGTAGTTCTATTCAACACAAGTGGATGACAGGGCTTGAAAGGATTGACATGCTTTAAGTATAGTAAACATCAAATTATTAAATTACAAACCGTAAGATTTTACTTTCTTATAACTATAAAATACATACTTGTAGTTTAGTGTTAGAGAAAATGGATTTATTTTCTAAATCTCTCTCTGATTAAAACTTCTGCCCGCCACTTCTGATCATCGAGACAGGGCTCTAGCCTGGCTTCCAGAACTCGTACAGGAAGGGCTCTAGCCTGGCTCCTGAACTCTACAGGACAGGGGCTCTAGCCTGGCTTCCTGAACTCGTACAGGACAGGGCTCTAGCCTGGCTTTTGAACTCGTACATGGCAGGGCTCTAGGCCTGCTTCGCTGGAACTCGTACAGGACGGGCTCTAGCCTGGCTGTCCTGAACTCGTACAGGACAGGGCTCTAGCCTGGCTTTCCTGAATGGTACAGGCACGGGCTCTAGCCTGGCTTCTGAACTCGTACAGGAAGGGCTTTAGCGCTGGCTTCTTGAACTCGTACAGGACATGCTCTAGCCTGGCTTCCTGAACTCGTACAGGACAGGGCTTAGCGTTGGCTCTTCTCTGAACTTCTGACAGGACAGGTGCTTAGCCTGGTCTTCCTGAACTCGTAGAGGGCTTTTAGCTGGTTTCCTGAAGATCTATCTGGCTTCCTGACTCGTAAGGACAGGGCTCTAGCTGGCTTTCTGAACTCGACAGGACAGGGTTCTAGCGGTGGCTTCCTGAACTCGTACAGGACAGGGCTCTAGCCTGGCTTCCTGAACACGGACCAGGGCTCTTAGCTGGCTTCCTGAACTCGTACAGGACAGGCTCTCTAGCCTGCTTCCTGAACTGGACAGGACAGGGCTCTAGCGTGGCTTCTGAACTCGTACAGGACAGGGCCTAGCTGGCTTCTGACTCGTACAGGACAGGGCTCTGCCTGGCTTCTGACTCGTGACAGGAGGGTTAGCATGGCTTCCTGAACGAGGACAGGGCTCTAGCCGTGGTTCCTGAACTGTACAGGACAGGGCTCTAGCCTGGCTTTCCTGAACAGGACGAGTGTCTAGCCGTGGCTTTCCTGTGAAGTAGCACCAGGGCTCTAGCCTGGCTTCTGAACAGGTAAGGGCCTAGCTCTAGCCTGGCTTCCTGAACTCGTACAGGACAGGGCTCTAGCCTGGCTTCCTGAACTCGTACAGGACAGGGCTCTAGCCTGGCTTCCTGAACTCATTAGGAACTGGCCTTTTAACTCATATTAATCTTGTCCGTCTGTGACAAACACAAAGTGGTTTTGTTTCACATCTACAAATAATGTAAAATATTTTGTTTTATTAAACTTGATATCAAACCATTTCTGTTTGTCATAGAATGACTTTCTTAGCTTTCCAGCGCTATGCTGCTTGTGAGGCTGTGACGTGTCCTTCCGCCACAAACTGACAGTCTGACCAGAGAATGAAAGTGTAGGGCCAATGGCTGTTTATATGTAACTCAATACCCAGAGTCTTCCAAGATGAATTCAATGGCTGTGAATATGTAACTCAATACCCCAGAGTTTTCCAAGATGAATTCAATGGCTGTGAATATGTAACCCAATACCCCAGAGTCTTCCAAGATGAATTCAATGGCTGTGAATATGTAACTCAATACCCCAGAGTCTTCCAAGATGAATTCAATGGCTGTGAATATGTAACTCAATACTGCAGAGTCTTCCTGAGACACATTCAATGCGAGCTGGCAAGCGGGACTCTCAGACAAAACTGTTGTGAATTGAATTGGCTTAACAGAAGCTGATTTATAAGCAAATTACCTTGATAAAACAAATTTATAACGAAACTCTCCAGAATCGGCGAGTTGACATTTAGAAGAATTATTTTAAAAAGCTTTACAAATAAAATCCTACGCTATTCTATTCTATCCTAAAATAGAACAAGAAATAGACATAAATGGACAAACTAAAAGGTAAAATAGAAAGATTTAAGATCCAGGATCAACACAGCTAAATGATGATCCAGGATCAACACGGCTAAATGAGGATGCAGGATCAACACGGCTAAATGATGATCCAGGACCGACAGCTAAATGAGGATCCAGGATCAACACGGCTAAATGAGGATCCAGGATCAACACGGCTAAATGAGGATCCAGGATCAACACGGCTAAATGATGATACAGGATCAACACGGCTAAATGAGGATCCAGGATCAACACTACATCGGATAAATGAGGATCCAAGATAACAGGCTAAATGGAGGAAATCCAGGAATCAACACGGCTAAATGAAGGATCCAGGATCAAACAGCTAAATGAATGATCCAGGATTAACACGGGCTAATGATCCGATCCAGCGATCAACACGGGCTAAATGAGGATCCAGGATCAACATACGGATAATGAGGACCAAGATCAACACGGCTAAAATGAGATCAGGATCAACAATGGCTAAATGAGATTCAGGATCAACGACGGCTACATTAATGATCAGGATCAACACGGCTAAATGATGATGCAGGATCAAACACGGCTATGATGATCCAGGATCAACACGCCTAATTGGATTAACCAGATCAACACGGCTAGAGATCTCCAGGATCAACACGGCTAAAATGATGATCCAGGATCACAACGGCTAAATGAGGACCAGGGATCAACACGGTAAATGAGTGATCCAGGAATAACACGCTAAATGAGGATCCAGGATCAACACAATGTTTAAGACATGTTTAATAACCATACCTCCAATATGGTGACCCGAGGAAATCCTCTCGACCCAAACACACACGGACACGGTCAACCTCTCAGGGTAATGAGGTAACCGGCTTGGGTGACGTCTCCCACATTTGACCTATAGACAGAGAGCAGGTCAGTGCTTTTCACATTACCAATTATTTGAGTGGGGCACATAGAATCTATCATGAGGTTACTCCTACACCCTGATCGTTAGGGCAGTTTTGATCAAGGGTTAGGAGTACCCCCCCCCCCCCTTATTTTCCCCATATAACTAACCATTTTCCTGTTTTCTGGAATAGGATGAGCCTGGGATGGGCGGTGCTTGAGTCCATAGTCACGTCCACTGAAGGAGGGAGGGGAAGAGAGGTGGATGGGATTTGAGAGAGGCGGTGGAGAGAGAGGGAGACAGAGGGATAAAAGATGGAGGGATTGAGACGGGAGGACAGATAGGAGAAGAGATTTTATTAATTTATTTTTTATTTCCACCTTAATTAACAGGTAACTAGTTTGAGACAAGTTCTCATTTACAACTGCGACCTGGCCAAGATAAAGCAAAGCCAGTCCGACAACAAACGAACACAGAGTTACACATGGATAAACAAACACTACAGTCCAATAACACACATAGAAAAAAAATAAATTCTATGGAGATGGAGGGATTGAGAGAAGGGATTGGAGAGAGGGAGGACAGAGATGAGAAGAGAGATGGAAGGGAATTGAGAGAGGGGGTGGAGAGAGGGAGGACAGAGAATGAGAAGAGAGATGGAGGGATTGAGGAGGGGGTGGAGAGAGGAGGACAGAGATGAGAAGAGAGATGGAGCGGATTGAGAGAGGGTGGAGAGAGGGAGGACAAGAGAGGAGTAAGAAGATGAGGGATTGAGAGAGGGGGGATGGAGAGAGGGAGGTACAGAGATGAGAAGAGAGATGGAGATGGGATTGAGAGAGGGGGTGGAGAGACGGGAGGACAGAGAGGAGAGAAGAGATGGATGGGATTGGAGAGAGGGGGGGTGGAGGAGAGGGAGGACAGAGAGCGAAGAGAGATGGAGGGATTGAGAGAGGGGGGTGGACAGAGATGCAGAAGAAGAGATGGAGGATTGAGACGAGGGGGGTGGAGAGAGGGAGGCACAGAGAGGAGAAAGAGATTGGAGGATTGAGAAGAGGGGGGTGGAGAGAGGAGGACAGGAGGAGAAGAGAGATGAGGGGATTGGAGAGGAGGGGGTGGATGAGAGGGAGGACAAGAGAGGAAGAAGAGAGACTGGAGGATTGAGAGAGGGAGACAAGCGAGAGAAGAGAGACTGGAGGGATTGAGAGAGGGGGGTGATGAGAGGAGAGGACAGAGCGGAGAAGGAGATGGAGGATTGTGAGAGAGGGAGGACAGAGAGGAGAAGACAGAGGGATTGAGAGAGGGGGGTGGAGAAGGAGAGATAAACGTGGAGATACATTGATGTAGCTAACTTTTCTAAAGTGTAACTTTGTGATGACTATTGTATCTCTCATACTGCATTAATTCTCCTGTAACCCCCTTCACCCTGGAAAAGCGAGCAACATAAGAAACCAACGATTAAAAAACAATATGATAATTACACTTAATCAATTGTAATCTTTATCTCAATAATAATTAGAAGATCTATGTTATGTTATTTACCGCTTCTCTTTAATTATTGGTTTATTCTTATCTCAATAACGTAAAAAAATAAGGTATTTCTTAAAACTGTGTTTGGTTATTAAGGGCTTGTAATAACATTTCACTGTGAGGTCTTACCTACACCTGGTTGTATTCAACATTTCCCTGTGAGGTCTACTACACCTGTTGTATTCAGCCATTTTCACAACTGTGACGGTCTACCTACACCTGTTTGTAATTCAGCTTTTCAACTGTGACGGTCTACCTACACCTGTTTGTCATTCAGTCATTCACTGTGAGGTCTACCTACACTGTTGTATTCAGCATTATCACTGTAAGGTCTACTACACTGTTGTACCAGCCTTTCACTGATGAGGTCTACCTAGCATCTGCTTGTATTTCAGCATTTCACTGTAGAGGTCTACTACGAACCTGTTGTATTCAGCTTTCAACTGGTGAGGTCTACTAACACCTGTGTAATTCAGCATTTCACTGGTGAGGTCTACCTACACTTGTTTGTATCAGCATTTCACTGGTGAAGGTCTACTACACCTGTTGTATCAGCTTCCACTTGAGGTTACACACCTGTGGTATTCAGCATTTCACTGTGGGTCTTACCTACACCTTTGTTATTCGGGGAGCACGTGAAACATTAGAAGATCGTAGATACTCACTGGGCTGTGGTATTGGAGAGATTTATTGGAACGTGTCCGCCTGTAAAGATGACAAAGGTAACACTCAGAACAGGTGAGTAATAGCCCCAGCGAATTGACCTTTATACCGACTGTTTCATAGACTGAAAGAGGTAGGG
>NW_019946299.1:23469-32523 GCF_002910315.2 Salvelinus sp. IW2-2015 | reverse complement strand
CTGATGGAGAACAACCCCTTAAAACAACAGAAAATTACTATAATTCCACTGATGTACGTAAGTGACGGAGCAATAATAGAAAATAATATACACACGGTATTGTGTTCCTGTCAACAATGAAATTAAAAAGAACTACTCCAAGTCAATAAGGCCTGAAGTCCAGGGGAGAGCAGAGAGAGTAGAATACCCAAGGAGATCTCAACCAGGTCCTTTCCGTGGTCTATTCTATTTGCGTCCCAACTCCTTATATTACCTGTCACATTATTGCATCGATTCATTTTCATTGATGACTGATGCCTGCAATGAGTTGTTTTCTTGTTTTTGTTGCCGCGGAAGACCCGGAGCCAGAGAATGAAATATGCCCTGGGTAATTGGATTTAAATGGAAACGCTGACCTGTGTGGTATGGAGGCGTGGGAACGGGGTGGTAGTGTCCCGTTGGCGGAGCGGAGAGGGAGAGAGAGTCTTACAGGGAGTTTAGACAGTCATTAACATGCCTGAGGACTTCATTAGCCGGCCTGATTACCTTGTGCATCAAAGTGACAGCTAGGAAAGGGGGGAGCACACGCGCGCGCTTGCACACACACCACACACACACACACAGACTGAGAGAACAGGTGGTCAAAGACCTTCTGATCCAGCACAATGCTGCTCTGCTCTAGACAACAGAGTCCTATTTCAGAGTACATAGCACAATCTCCAGTAAAAATCTCAACAATGTTATAATCTCTGCTCAGTAACAGTGAGGAAAAACACAATTCAAACATTAAGGTCTGCTTCCAGGCGAAGCATAGATAACCATGTAATAAGGATGTGCCATGTATAGTATATACATATTTTTTTTTTGAATGTTATGATTTCTTTAGGTATCATACACCTACCGGTGCCCAGCCGTCATGCTTACAATACACTACAGGAAAAAAATGATTGTACAAATTATACGCATACAATAATCCCGGCCAGTACAGCTACCATCTAGCCACACTACAAGTATATAATTTATACAGTCACACAAAGACACGGATAGTGAAAAATGGCCCAAGGATCATATCTGGGGGAAAGAAAATCACAAGAAGATCACACACAATAACATGCCGTGTTGTAAAACTGGATATTCACAGAATGGATTGTAGTCTCTTTCTGCCTTATTATGTCGTTCTCTTGCCCACTCTCAAACTTCCATCCCTTCTCCCCATCTTTTACTCTTCAACTCTTTTCCTCTCTGCAATTCAGTTTCTTGTCAACGCTGTGACACGTTTGGTAATGACTTTATCCACGGCGACAGAATGCATATTGAAATAGATTGAGGTATTGCGAAAGGAAGATGAGCGTGTATTGGGGGATTCATTCCTCTGTCCTCTGGCCGGGATGCGCCGAGAATGATTGCYTTTTGTCATAGTTTTGGCTTTCATTAGAAGTCGAAATCGAAGCAGTGTCCTTCTTTTCCCCCTCCGTCGTTCTGCAAGGAGAAGTGCACAGGGTCAATACAGTATCAATACACTGAAGCTGAGTACACCAAGCTGGACGAGGAGAAGAGGAGTAGGGTTACACCGGGCCAAATGAACAAAGGTGCGAACGTAAGAGTATTTTCTTCGAGAGTCTTCCTTGTAAACCTGTGTATTTCTWCTGAAAGATTCGCTTGGCATTGAAGGCAACCCCGAGCTCGCTACGGTGGCGCGGCATTCACAAAAGCACACGCAATGTCAACGTTTTCTGCATCGTTAGAGAACAGAGGTGAACCTCCACATCCACCAACAACAAGGTCTCCCAGGCTTTTAGTCTACACGTTCAGGAGTGAACCGCAAACCGTTAATGTGTTTCCCTTATCACCGACAGAAAGATAATAGCTCCTACAATTCCACCCTGGACGGGCGCACACAGCACTCAGCCTTTAATATCACACCGCATCTCAAAACAAACTCCAAAAGCTTTTCACGCTGACTTTAAACCTTCTTATGTGTTTATCTTGGATGAATAAACAGCGTCGAAGGAGAAGGTAGACAGTAGAGGTTACAACTGTGGACTTCTGTTACGATCCAGCATTCATGTCGAGGACTCAATTGCTGGATCTTTCAAAAGCGAAACAAAACTCTGTGTTCTCTTTGTGAGTGATGCTGGTAGCTGCAGACACTGATGGATGTATAGATACAGTGCCTTGCAAAATAATTCATCCTCCTTGGCGTTTTTCCTATTTTGTTGCATTAGAACCTGTAATTTAAATGGATTTTATTTGGTTTTCATCTGATGGACATACACAAAATAGTTCAGTGAAATTAACAAAAATAATGCCCCCTTTGCTATGAAGCCCCTATAAGATCTGGTGCAACCAATTACCTTCAGAAGTCACATAATTAGTTAAATAAAGTACACCTGTGTGCGATCTAAGTGTCACATGATCTGTCACATGATCTGAGTATATATATACACCTGTTCTGAAAGGCCCCAGAGTCTGCAACACCACTAAGCAAGTGGCACCACCAAGCAAGCGGCACCATGAAGACCAAGGAGCTCTCCAAGCAATTGTGGAGAAGTACAAATCAGGGTTGGGTTATAAAAAATATAGAAACTTCGAACATCCCACGGAGCACCATTAAATCCATTATAAAAAAAATGGAAAGAATATGGCACAACAAACCTGCCAAGAGAGGGCCGCCCACCAAAACTCACAGACCAGGCAAGGAGGGCATTAATCAGAGAGGCAACAAAGAGACCAAATATAAGGAAGGAGGAGCTGCAAAGCTCCACGGCGGAGATTGGAGTATCTGTCCACAGGACCACTTTAAGCCGTACACTCCACAGAGCTGGGCTTTATGGAAYAGTGGCCAGAAAAAAGC
The DNA here is from genome assembly GCF_002910315.2 of Salvelinus sp. IW2-2015. Lineage (NCBI taxonomy): Eukaryota > Metazoa > Chordata > Actinopteri > Salmoniformes > Salmonidae > Salvelinus > Salvelinus sp. IW2-2015. The sequence continues at coordinate 29,690 of NW_019946299.1, read as the reverse complement.
CATTGCTTAAAGAAAATAATAAGCAAACACATTTGGGGTTCACRAAAAGGCATGTGGGAGACTCCACAAATATATGGAAGAAGGTGCTCTGGTCAGATGAGACTAAAATGTAGATTTTTGGCCATCAAGGAAAATGCTATGTCTGGTGCAAAATCACCCCGAGAACACCATCCCAGCATCATGCTGTGGGGATGTTTTCATCGTCAGGGACTGGGAAACTGGTCAGAATTGAAGGAATGATGGATGGTGCTAAATACAGGGAAATTCTTGAGGAAAACCTGCTTGTCTTCCAGAGATTTGAGACTGGGACGGAGGTTCACCTTTCAGCAGGACAATGATCCTAAGCATACTGCTAAATCAACACTCAAGTGGTTTAAGGGGAAACATTTAAATGTCTTGAAGGCCTAGTCAAAGCCCAGGCCTCAATCCAATTGAGAATATGTGGTATGACTTAAAGATTGCTGTGCACCAGTGGAACCCATCCAACTTGAAGGAGCTTGAGAAGTTTTGCCTTGAAGAATGGGCAAAAATCCCAGTGGCTAGATGTGCCAAGCTAATAGAGACATAACCCAAGAGACTTGCAGCTGTAATTGCTGCAAAAGGTGGCTCTACAAAGTATTGACTTTGGGGGGTGAATAGTTATGCACAATCAAGTTTTCTATGTTTTTGTCATATTTATTGTTTGTTTCACCCCCCAAAATATTTTGCCATTCAAAGTGGCAGGCATGTTGTGTAAATCAAATGATACAACCCTCCCCAAAAAATCTATTTTAATTCCAGGTTGTAAGGCCAACAAATAGGAAAAATGCCAAGGGGGGTGATACTTTCGCAAGCCACTGTAACTGAAAGATAAGGACTGGAGGTCGCCCGATTATCATTTTTCAACGCCGATACCAATTATTGGAGGACCAAAAAAAAAGCCGATACTGTTTAATCGACTGATTGATAATATATATATATATTTGTAATAATGACAATTACAACATTACTGAATGAACAATGAACACTTATTTTAACTTAATAATACATAAATAAAATTATTTAGTTCTAAATAAATAATGAAACATGCTCAATTTGGTTTATATAATGCAAAAACACACGTGTTGGAGAGGAAAGTAAAAGTGCAATATGTGCCATGTAAAAAAGCTAACATTAAAGTTCCTTGCCCAGAACATTGAAAGCTGGTGGTTCAATATTCCCAGTTCTTCAATATTCCCAGTTAAGAAGTTTTAGGTTGTAGTTATTATAGGAATTATGACGCGTCAACTATTTATCTCTATACCATTTGTATTTCATATACCTTTGACTATTGGATGTTCTTATAGGCACTACAGTATTGCCAGCTTAATCTCAGGAGTTGATAGGCTTGAAGTCATAAACAGCGCTGTGTTCAAGCATTGCTAAGAGCTGCTGGCAAACGCAGTAAGTGCTGTTTGATTGAATGTTTACGAGCCTGCTGCTCGCTACCACTGCTCAGTCAGACTGCTCTATAAATATCAAATCATAGAATTTATTATTATATAATAAACAGAGAAATACAAGCCTTTGGTCATTCATATGGTCAAATCGGAAACTATCATTTAGAAAACAAAACGTTTATTCTTTCAGTGAAATACGGAACCGTTCCGTAAGTCTAAATATTGCTGTTACATTGCACAACCTTCAATGTTATTTTAAGAAAGGCATTGATGTTTATGGTTAGTTACATTCGTGCAACAATTGTGCTTTTTTCGCGAATGCGCTTTTGTTAAAACATCACCAATTTGGCAAATTAGGCTGTGATTCGATGATAAATTAACAGGCATCACATTAATTATATGCAACGCAGGACAAGCTAGATAAACTGTAATATCATCAACTATGTGTACAGTCGTTGTTACGTGCCTCCTTGAAGGAGGGAGGTGCAGGAATCAGGAGCAGGAGAGCAAGGAAGTCCCAGTGGCACAATAGTTTATTCAGAAGTCCCAACTCAACAACAACATGGGGGGGAATACGCCCAAACGAGGTCACCCCACACAGGGAAATAAACGCTACACACGGAGGAGAAACCTCTACTCCTAAACACATACAACGGTACAACTGCCGTGTGAAAGAAAACCCTGTGGTGCAGACACGCACCCCTAATCAAGTAACCACAGCAAACAATCCCGCACAAAGACTAGCAGGCAGCGGAGGTAAATAAACCCACCGAAATCAAATAATAGGACACAGGTGTAAACAATTCAGACAGACACAAACGAAAAGGAAAAATTGATCGGTGGCAGCTAGTAGGCTGGCGACGACGACCGCCGAGCACCGCCCGAACAGGGAGAGGAGTCACCTTCGGTGGAAGTCGTGACAGTCGTGGCCAAAAGTTTTGAGAATGACACAAATATTAATTTTCACCAAGTTTGCTGCTTCAGTGTCTTTAGATATTTTTGTCAGATGTTACTATGGAATACTGAAGTATAATTACAAGCATTTAATAAGTGTCAAAGGCTTTTACTGACAATTACATGAAGTTGATGCAAAGAGTCAATGTTTTGATTCTTCTTTTTCAAGACCTCTGTAATCCGCCCTGGCATGCTGTCAATTAATTTCTGGGCACATCCTGACTGATCGCAGCACATTCTTGCATAATCAACGCTTGGAGTTTGTCAGAATTTGTGGGTTTTGTTTGTCCACCCACCTTTTGAGGATGACACAAGTTCTCAAGGTGTAAGGTCTGGGAGTTTCCTGGGCATGGACCCAAAATATCAATGTTTTGTTCCCCGAGCCACTTAGTATCACTTTTGCCTTATGACAAGGTGCTCCATCATGCTGGAAAAGGCATTGTTCGTCACCAAACCGTTCCTGGATGGTTGGGAGAAGTTGCTCTCGGAGATGTGTTGGTACCATTCTTTATTCATGGCTGTGTTCTTAGGCAAATTGTGAGTGAGCCCACTCTCTTGGCTGAGAAGCAACCCCACACATGAATGGTCTCAGGATGCTTTACTGTTGGCATGATACAGGACTGATGGTAGCGCTCACCTTGTCTTCTCTGGACAAGCTTTTTTCCGGATTCCCCAAACAATCGGAAAGGAGATTCATCCGAGAAAATGACTTTACCCCAGTCCTCAGCAGTCCAATCCCTGTACCTTTTGCAGAATATCAGTCTGTCCTGATGTTTTTCCTGGAGAGAAGTGGCTTCTTTGCTGCCCTTCTTGACACCAGGCCATCCTCCAAAAGTCTTTGCCTCACTGTGCGTGCAGATGCACTCACACCTGCCTGCTGCCTGAGCAAGCTCTGTACTGATCCCGCAGCTGAATCAACTTTGGAGACGGTCCTGGCGCTTGCTGGACTTTCTTGGGCGCCTTGAAGCCTTCTTCACACAATTGAACCGCTCTCCTTGAAGTTCTTGATGATCTGATAAATGGTTGATTTAGGTGCAATCTTACTGGCAGCAATATTTAATTGACCTTCCATAACGGCCACTGACAGTAAACTAATCTGTGAATACACAGTACCGTATAGGATCTCACTACAGTGTATATGCTTACATTATGCATAGGAATTATATTTGGCCTTTACTCTTATGAGATCCTTAAAGGTTATTAGCGAGGTCATTAACCTAGAACCTTAAGGCTCTGAAGGTTTTTTTCCTCCCTTGTGGGGAGACTTTTATTTGATTTATTCATAAAGTTTTTTTAGGGACAATATACATATACAAAAATGTAGAGAAAAGATGTGTTGCACCAGATTTATTTCATGTGTCATATCCAGAACCACTGGGATCCGTGCAGTCAGCGCTCTTCAACGTAATACTATACCATATACGTCTAAAAAGGGAAATGCATCGACCGTGGAGTCACATGAAAAACACATATCTGCATTTCAACCCAATCCCATTGTGCCATACAGTGAGATGGGTAGAAGGCTCTGTTCTCCTCTCCTCCGGTGAACACAAGCAGCACTTTCCTGTTAAACATATACTTTGCCAGGGATTACGGTGAGAGGTTATTGTCGTCACAACAACTTTTCTTTTCTCTATTCCCTAAAAGGTTTGTRGCGTGGCGGACCCGATATCCATAACTCATGTTCTACACATCCACCTCTTGTTGTGTAACAGTCAGTATGTTAGACTGTGACATCCCCTGGCTGGGCGCCTTAAATAACGACGAAGGAAGTAGACATTTRGTCCGCCTTCAGAGCTATCCTTATCGAGTGCAAAATCGCTACCGACTTGAATGGCCTTCAGCTGTACCGCTTCCCTATAGGGTGAAGAGTGTATTTAAAAGTTCAGCCACCATTATTTAGTCATAATATAATTTGGCTACCATTACCTCCGAGCCAGGAGAGTGCTCTTCACACACTAGTGTAGTTACTCAGGCCCTGCTCCTGGGGAGAGGGGATAATGAGATTTAGAAACAAAAGGCAACCATTTTGGCAGGCTCTCGCGTACCTCAATGGGGCTCTCTCGTTCACAATGGTCAGAGATGAAAAGGAGTTAACAATGAACAATAGACACTAATCCTTTCTCTCTTCAGCAGATTATGCTTACGCTCGCCGCCATCTCTCCTTTAAATGCCTGTTTACAATGTGGCCCTAGCTACAAACAGGTGATAATGAGCCCAGAGCTAGATACACACGTGTGAGGAGTTTACAGCACTGAGGGATGGCGGAGGTTTTTAATCCTTTCATTTTCTATATGAGGATGAAACTGTATTGTACTGTATTCTCTCTGCATCCTTTCTCATCCTCTCTCTCTTTAGTCTTCTCTCTCTCTCTCTCTCTCTCTCTCTATCTCTCTCTGTCTCTCTCTCTCTCATTTCTTAACACTCCCATGCTGGGTCACTTAACATTTTAAATAGACAAAAAAGGACCCCGAATAGTATATTCAGTGTCTGATGAGCTGGCCTGTGAAGAGCCTGACTGTAATCATAGAACGCTGCTCTGAGCTGTGGCTGGCAGGGAGTCGGGCAGTGCCAGGGACTCCTATATGAGAGAGGGGCCTGAGATGAATAGGACAGTCTTMCTCTGTGAGATTCCTCTGACAAGAGTACGTGGCTAGCACGGTGAAACCAGACGAAAACACCTTAACATTAGTCTCTCAGTCCACTGTGCCCAATAATCCAAAATACACCAAGGCTTCTCAGCTCTGTGGGTTGTTTAATTGGAACTTTGTTCGACGAGAAAGAGAGAGACGGAGAGAGTTGGCGGATAAGTTTAGTGGCCTACTGGCCGTCTTCATTGAGCTGAGGATTTGAAAAGAAAACGGCCTCGCGTTTGTTCTTCTTCTTTGTACATGTTCTGTCTGTAATTTTAGGGGCGTCAGTATTTAGAAGGGCCTATAGCGAATGTTGTGAAGTTGAAATGAGGGCGATGAGGTTTACGGTGGAAAGAAACGTTTGCTAGCATCACATCAATGCAGAACAAAACGGTTCTCCATGTTTTCACATGATTAGAGTGTTGCTATGGCTTTTGGCGTCAGTATTTCCCATGGGTTATTGTCACGATACACAGGGAGTCAGGAAGCAGGTGCAGAAGGAGAGTTTAATACAATGATGAAGGCAAATGAACAAAAGAGGCGATGCGTATTGAACATGAAAGCAAACCAATAGTGCCTGATGACTGAGCCACTGAGGGTTTGAATAAAAGGAAGATAATCAAGATGATGATGAAGTCCAGGTGTCGTGACGATGGTTGCCAGGACTGGTGGTTAGTAGACGGCAACGTGGAGCGCTGGAGGTAGAGCAGCAGTGGCGTGACAGCTAGACCTATTGGTTGGTACAGTTGCAGCTGACTTAGGACTTAAGATTTTGTCCTGGCTTTAAATTATGGGTTTGGCACACAAGAAAAGTCTTTGGTCTGTATCACCTACACTGTTTGGCTACCACTTGGTGAAAGCATTACAACTTCAATATGCAGAAGCAGCATTGTAGCAAGTTTGTCAATGTCTATATCTGAAGAGAAATACTAACTTTAAACTGTGATTCCGTCAATAATGCTGCAGTGGCTTTTAAAGAGTGTTGTTGATTCAGTAATGTATTGTATTCAAAGCACTCCCTCTTATAACGAGTTTGATGCCTTTGGGAGTCCCAACAACTGTGCTCCTTTCAAATTGTTAAAAAAGAACTTCAATCTCTCTTATCTCAGATGTACACGGTGGTGCTGCTGTCGATCAGTATTCCTAAATAGAAATGATTGCCTGATATAGTATGGTGGGACTTGGGAGTGGTAAGACAACATCTGAAAGTTTGAAC
>NW_019946299.1:7806-23444 GCF_002910315.2 Salvelinus sp. IW2-2015 | reverse complement strand
TGGCTTTTTGGCGTCAGTGCATTTTCCATGGGTTGGTATATGTCACGAATACACAGGGAGTCAGGAAGCAGGGTGGCAGAAGGAGAGTTTCAGATAATCATGATGAATGAGGCAAAGATTAAACAAAAGTAGGCGTGCGTATTGGACATGAAAGGCAAGATTCCAAAAGTTCTTGTGTAGTGCTGTACCTGACTGAGGGCGCGTAGCTGAGGGTTTGAAATAAAACACACACACACACTGTCTGGGAAGATAATCAGATGAAGGAAAGAAAGTATGGATTGAAAAGTCCAGGTGTGGCGTACGATGGTTGCCCAGGACTTGATCTTCTTCCTTATGCTATAGCAGCTCGTGCCCCAGCGATATTTGGTTGGTTATGTAGACGCGGTGCGTCAAACGTTGGTGCGCTGGAGGTGACAGCGTCATAGGGGCCCGTGAAACAAAACTAGTTAACGCGAGGTAGGACCTCCTTATTGGTTGTACAGTTGCAGCTGACTTAGGACTTAAGATTTTGTCCTGGCTTTAAATTATGGGTTTGGCACACAAGAAAAGTCTTTGGTCTGTATCACCTACACTGTTTGGCTACCACTTGGTGAAAGCATTACAACTTCAATATGCAGAAGCAGCATTGTAGCAAGTATTGTCAATGTCTATATCTGAAGAGAAATACTAATTTTTAACTGTGATTCCGTCAATATATGCTGAAGTGCTTCTAAAGAGTGTTGTTGGATTCAGTAATGTATTGTATTCAAAAGCATTCCCTCTTATAACGGAGTTTGATGCCTTTGGGAGTCCAACAACTGCTGTCTTTCAAAATTAGTATAAAAAAAGAACTTCAATCTCTCTTATCTTCAGATGGTACACGTGGGTGCTGCTGTCGATCAGTATTCTCTAAAAGAAATATTGCCTGAATCAGTATAATGGTGGGACTTGGGAGTGGTACAGACAACATCTGAAAGTTGAACAAAATGTTATTGCGAAACATCATCAAGAAGAATCACCAAGCACTTTCTGTACATGTCAGACTCAGCCCTCTACTGCTTATTGCTGAGTTTCTTGGGTAAAACTCACTTCRCTTTTAGCCCACTTARCCCTCCATCTTCTTCTTACCCAATCCTGTARTTCTCCTCAGAGCTCTGATGTCATTCCTTCATCCCTCCATCCATCCCCGATCCCAAGTGTCCCATCACGTACGCATGGCCTTCATACATTTCTCTCAGAGTCTGTCTGTAGTACTTTAAAGCCATTCCCCTTAGCGGAGGCAGAGACTGGACCCTCCAGTTGTAGAATCGATCCTGGTTTAATATAACTAGAAGGCTTGCCCGTTAGGTAAAGCTCAGTGGTCATTTACAGATCATGATAATAAAGGGCCTCGCTTGGGACAACGTCAGCGTCGGGARTTCTCTGTCATCCAGCCATCTCTGTAGAGTTCTTATACTGTTTCTACCAGTTCTTATAGAGATTCCAAAGATGGAGGACAGAGGATTGGTGTACTGGAACATAGGRTGCCAGWGAGCTAAGYAATGGCTCTGACAGGACACGGAAGTGAAGYTTTCAGTGTGTGGTTTTGTTATGGATATAAAGGACATATCATCTCATTTTTCCATCTTCTTGGYTTTTTATACATTGTACAGTAAGCCATTTTGCTTCCTTTTGTACAGTAAGCRATGTGATAATCGCATCACTTTTGTGAACATTTTCTGTCTTTAAATCATTATCTTCCAGGAAGTTATGTTGTTTRTCGATTTCAGGGCAGGTTGTCTTCTAAGATTGGTCACAATTGTTACTCACACAATAGTCTTACTGGAATTGTTGCTGAATCTGAAGGAGAGAATGCAAGTAAGTTGAAAAGTGCAAAACCATTAGCAGACCAGAACTGTCTGTCCGCTCATGCACGACAGGCAGAAAGCATTATCACTGGTTGAAGTTTTGGATGACTCGTCGCAAAGCCATTCAAGAAATGGGCCCAACTGCTTCAAATAAGGTAAATCAGGCTATACGGTGCCAGTTTGTGGTTTACATGTATACAGTTTTAAATGCATACAGGCTTCTATATCTCTGCACGTGGTGTTATTATATAATGCATATTTTGAATGAATGTGAACGTGAGATCCCATGAACATTTGAAATGGGTGGCATATGGCTGTGTACCTGAGCTCTCTGGTTAGTATGGCCGTTACCTGTATTTGTCTAGCGTCCTCTTTATGTGATCTACACTACAGCATCTGCCAGGAGGTTGTGGACTTTATGGCACAGGTGTGAGGAATGGTTTGGTGGGAACTGAAATCTGTCTATTTTTCACTTTTTTTTTAAGGAACAACTGTTGAAGGGTATAACTTCACAGGCCAACTTCAAAGCCTGTGACACAAATGAAACATAACGAGAACGAAAATAGAAGCATGAAAGTTTCATGCTTTTCTTTCTCCTAGTTTTTTGTAATAACGTTTTTAAAACGGCAGAGCAGAAATCCTCAGGCTAGTTTTGGAAGGCTGGTTTAAAGACAGGGAAGGCAGGCAGGGAAGATCAGTGCGCCGGCGTTTGATAACAATATCTTTTCCCTCCCCGGTTCTGTTGTTCTCACTGGGGGGGGAAGACTTGGTGCACTGCCGGGAGCCTCGCCAGCTGATTTGGTGGCTTGTTAGAAATGATTGCTTTTATATTACCTTGGACGCATTGTGTGCGAGCTCTCGTGAGCAACGTTCTATTATACTGTATTAGCGTAATGACCAGTCCATATGCTAGCAATCTGCTTGAGAGACAAGACAGCGGGAAACGGAGACGCTTTGCCTCTTTCTATCAGACGTTTACGTCTCAAGCTCCAACTGGGCCTCCTGAAGATGACGAAAAGCAAAGGTTTGGGGAAGGGTGGGGGGCAGAACATGTCCGCTGAGACGCAGCAACTAGCCGCCCTGAATTAACCGCCTCCCGCTTTGTACGGTTGCATAACTCGTTTCGTGGTGAGACGCGATTCGCCAGGGGCCTCAGCTTTCAAAAAGAGAGTTATATTATTTCTCTCAACGTTTTCAGAAGTGGATGTATAGGCTACATGCCTAAGAATGCTATGAGGCCCTGATGTTATTTCTTACTACAACTCCGTTGAATGATGGGTTTCCCCTAGTTTCCAACCTAATGCAGTAGAGTGAAGAAGGCAAAGCACTGTAAGTACCATGTGCTCATACCACAACCTGCACTCTGCGATTAGATGTGTATCTAGTCTACTGTGTATCGGGGACTAGAGGCAGTCAAACCACACTTACAGCGCCATGTCTCTATGTAAGGTCATTAATCATGTGGCAAATAGCTTTTGTGGTACTTCGCTTGGGTGCAGTCCAGATTGTTAGAAGTTTACACATTCAAAATGTGAGTTAGCTCCTTAACACATCGCAAGATTATGATAGCGGAGCCAACTTTATTTCTTCCGTCCTTCTGCTGTTTCCACGCCTCAGGATCTACGGTGYCTATTTTGTTGTTACCCGTGACGGTTGGCATTAGTGTAGCAATTTCTCAAAGTCACAGTACTGTAAAGTTGATATAGACAGACTACTGGCAAAGTGTTCAATGGACTGTTTTAATGCCTAACTGTTTGATGTAATTGTTCATAGGCCTACAATCTTAGTGTTTGGGAGTGGAGGACGTATGTTCATAACATTTACTATAAGTTAAAGGTCCAACGCAGCTGTTTTTATCCAAATATCAAATRGTTTCTGAGTAACGATTAAGTACCGTACTGTGATTGTTTTTAAGTAAAATTGTCAAAAAMAAACAAAAATTGCTTCTTAGCAAAGAGCAATTTCTCAGGCCAAAATGTTGCTGGGAGTAGTCTGAGTGGGGAGGGGAAAACTAGCTGTTATCGGCAGAGAGGTTTGTAACTCTCTTTCTTATTGTCACGCCCTGACCTTAGTTATCTATGTTTTCTGTATTATTTGGGTCAGGTCAGGGTGTGACCAGGGTGGGTATGCTTGTTTGTCTTGTCTAGGGTTTTTTGTATGTCTAGGGGTGTTTGTTAGTCTAGGTAATTGTAGGTCTATGGTGGCCTGAATTGGTTCCCAATCAGAGGCAGCTGTTTATCGTTGTCTCTGATTGGGGATCCTATTTAGGTTGTCATTTTRCATTTTGGATTGGTGGGTTCTATTCTATGTTTAGTCGCCTGTCTGCACTTCTCARACATGCTTCACMGTTCGGTTTGTTAGTTTGTTCAGTGTTCTTCATTCATTAAAAGTGATGTATACACATCACGCTGTGCCTTGGTCTCATCGTTACGACGACCGTGACACTTATTGTTCTATTAACCAATTTACCACCCAATGATGTCACCTGGCACGCCAGAACTCCATCCAACCAAAACAGGCTGACATTTCAGACTGTTTTTTCAAACAACTCTCAAACTAAAATGAATTKATATTTAATAATCATTTTCACAATTTCACAGAATTGTTCCAACCTCATAGTGTGGAAGTATATATAAAACACAATAATTCACATTTTCGACTTTAATCAGTTGATGTCAGTTTGGTTCTTCTCCTTCATGCCCCAGGGATTCATTTCCTATGTATAATATATCGGTTCTCATTGTAGCAGTTCAACCATTGGCTGCACAGTTTGGTCTCATCCTTACAGTGAACACACTTAGGCTCCTGCATAATAAACATCRCCTACCCAGCCCACKCTGAAGAGTTGTAAGCAGCATCCGWRCAGCATCGGCGACGGTCATGGCGTCTTTACGTCAGATGCAGCCTCGCTTTAATCACCGTATCCAGGCTTTAACTGTTATGGGGCTTCGTTGCCAGCCGCCACCGCTTCCTCAAAACGTGACAGGAACATGCTCCGGTAGGCAAGCGTCGTTGAACGGCGTGGGGCCAGGGGAGCCGGGGCCGTGTGCAAACATCACACAATGAATATTTTATTGGACGTTTAAAAGGGGCAGCGACAGGCGGTAAAACTGTTGTCCGGCAGTCGGTTTTTACCTAACGATACTTCGATCTTATCTTGACTATTAGTGAAGATCATGACGTAGCTTAGTCCTGTTTAGTGTACTAGGGTCTTAGATGTCCAACCTGGAAAACAACCACTCACCTCCTAATGTAAGGCCATGCTGTTTGTATATTATATGATGTTGGTATCATCTGTTCAGCTTCCTCTGAATACTCTAAATCTTGTAGACCTTCTACCCATAATGTATCTCAATGACATGGTTTCTCTCACACACAGACAATCTACACATAAAATATCTACGTATACTGTATCCATAAAGCATATACATGTAAATATATACATATCTACACTACCGGTCAAACGTTTTAGAACACCTACTCATTCAAGGGCTTTTCTTTATTTTTACTATTTTCTACATTGTAGAATAATAGTGAAGACATCACAACTATGCAATAACACATATTAAATCCTGTAGTACAAAAAAGTGTAAAACAAATCAACATATATTTTATATTTCAGATTCTTCAAAGTAGCCACCCTTTGCCTTCCTGAGCGGTATGACGGCTGCGTCCTGCGTGGTCCATGGTGTTTATACCTGCATACTATTATTTATACAGATGAACGTGGTACCTTCAGGAATTTGAAAATGCTCACAAGGATGAACCAGACTTGTGGAGGTCTACACTTTTTTTCTGAGGTCTTGGCTGATTTCTTTTGATATACCCATGATGTGAAGCAAAGAGGCACTGAGTTTGAAGGTAGGCCTTGAAATACATCCACAGGTACACCTCCAATTGACTCAAATAATGTCAATTAGCTTATCGAGAGTTCTAAAAGCCATAACATATTTTTGGAATTTTCCAAGCTGTTTAAAGGCACAGTCAAGTTAGTGTATGTAAACTTCTGACCCACTGGAATTGTGATACAGTGAATTATCTGTCTGTAAACAATTGTTGGAAAAATGACTTGTGTCATGCACAAAGTAGATGTCCTAACCGACTTGCCAAAACTATAGTTTGTTATCAAGAAATTTGTGGAGTGGTTGAAAAACAAGTTTTAATTTCTCAACCTAAGTGTATGTAAACTTACGACTTCAACTGTACATATATATATATATTGTACAGTATGTCACATAATACCTCTCCATGTCCTTATATGGCCTTCTCCTGGCTATTACATATTTATGCATATATTGTAACGTTTTATTCCATGGTACATAATATGCAATGGACAGCAAGGCGAGTTTGGCACCCAGCGTGTTTGACATTCAAACAGATCTTGAAGCGCAGAGACCAGGCAGACTCAGCTGGCGGTTTACATTTGCGGTTTACATCTCTTTAAACCTAGGGCTCTTCTGGCAGCCGCTCAGAACAGCCAGACCCAGATGTTGGGTGTATAGCCGGCCGTGGCTGACGGCCAAGTGCTGTGCGATGGTGGCTAGGTGAGCAGAGATTGAAAGGGATGGAGAGGGAGGGAGGGGAGCAGGGGTAGAGGGGAGAGATATAAGGATGTGAGATAGAGAGAGAGCGGGGGGGGGGGGATGTGGAAGAGAGAGATTAGATGAGGGAGAGAGAGAGAGAGAGTCGCTGGCTCAGTGTGCTATAACAGTATAAGGACAGATGCTGCGTTTGAATGTATCACCAGTGAACAGAGCTTTATACGGCTGTGTTGTGACCAGTTTTACAGCAGGCGGTTGGGTTTACAAGAGCACAGAAAATAGAGCGCAGTCTTACAATCCATTACTAGTGCCAGTTTAAAATACAGATAGATAACTATGCTATTTATACATTATTAATACTGTAGGCTACTAATTGTGACTTTTTGCACTGAGATGGAGGGGTCCATATGTAATTACTGGATAATATAATATCATGAGGTACTAGATACTTTACATCTAGTAATGTATCTGTGTGGTGTGTATTTGTGTGCGAGTGAGCAAAACACGTGTATGCTGCAAGTATGTGCATTCATGTGTGTGTGTGTGTGTGTGTGTGTGAGTGTATCCGTGCATGCATGTGTACATGGTGGGTGTGCCAGTCCATGTGTTGGCACGTGACACTGCTCTCATATGTTGTCATCCTTGAGCCAGCATATTCCCAACCACTACACAGTACCCCAGTCCCTCTGTACCCCACCATGTCCTCTCATCCAGCAGGCAGGACACCCACCAGTCCCCTGTACCCCACCATGTCCTCTCATCCAGCAGGCAGGACACCCACCAGTCCCCTGTACAGCATGTCTCTCATCCAGCCGGCAGGACACCCACCATCCCCTGTACCCAACCATGTCCTCTCATCCAGCAGGCAGGACACCCACCAGTCCCCTGTACCCCACCATATCCTCTCATCCAGCAGGCAGGACACCCACCAGTCCCCTGTACCCCAGCATGTCCTCTAATCCGCCGGCAGGACACCACCAGTCCCCTGTACCCAGCAGTCCTCTAATCCAGCCGGCAGGACACCCACCAGTCCCCTGTACCCACCATATCTCTCATCCAGCCGGCAGACACCCACCAGTCCCTGTACCCACCCATATCCTCTCAACAGCCGGCAGGACACCCACCAGTCCCCTGTACCCACCATATCCTCTCATCCAGCCGGACAGGACACCCACCAGTCCCGCGTACCCCACCATGTCCTCTCATCCAGCAGGCAGGACATCCACCTAGTCCCCTGTACCCAGCATGTCCTCTCATCCAGCAGGCAGGACACCCACCAGTCCCTCTGTACCAGCATGTCCTCTCATCCAGCCGGCAGGACACCCACAGTCCCTGTACCCCAGATGTCCTCTCATCCAGCCGGCAGGACACCACCAGTCCCCTGTACCCCAGCATGTCCTCTCATCCAGCCGGCAGGACACCCACCAGTCCCCTGTACCCCAGCATATCCTCTCATCCAGCCGGCAGGACACCCACCAGTCCCCTGTACCCCACCATGTCCTCTCATCCAGCGGCAGGACACCCACCAGTCCCTGTACCCCGAGTATGTCCCTCATCCAGCAGGCAGGACACCCACCAGTCCCCTGTACCCCAGCCATGTCCTCTCATCCAGCAGGCAGGACACCCACCAGTCCCCTGTACCCCACCATGCCTCTCATCCAGCAGGCAGGACACCACCAGTCCCCTGTACCCCACCATGTCCTCTCATCCACAGGCAGGACCCCACCAGTCCCTTGTACCCACATGTCTCTATCCACGCAGGACACCCACCAGTCCCTGTACCCCAGCATGTCCTCTAATCCAGCCGGCAGGACACCCACCAGTCCCTCTGTACCCCACCATATCCTCTCATCCAGCCGGCAGGACACCCCCAGTCCCCTGTACCCCACCATATCCTCTCATAAGCGGCAGGACACCCACCAGTCCCCTGTACCCCACATATCCTCTCATCCAGCGGCAGGACACCCACCAGTCCCCTGTACCCCACCATGTCCTCTCATCCCAGCAGGCAGGACACCACCTAGTCCCCTGTACACCAGCATGTCCTCTCATCCAGCAGGCAGGACACCACCCAGTCCCCTGTACCCCAGCATGTCCTCTCATCCAGCCGGAAGGAACACCACCAGTCCCCTGTACCCCAGCATGTCCTCTCATCCAGCAGGCAGGACACCCACCAGTCCCCTGTACCCAGCATGTCCTCTCATCCAGCCGCGGACACCCACCAGTCCCCTGTACCCCACCATATCCTCTCATCCAGCCGGCAGGACACCTACCAGTCCCCTGTACCCCACCATGTCCTCTCATCCAGCCGGCAGGACACCCACCAGTCCCCTGTACCCCAGCATGTCCTCTCATCCAGCCGGCAGGACACCCACCAGTCCCCTGTACCCCACCATATCCTCTCATCCAGCCGGCAGGACACCCACCAGTCCCCTGTACCCCACCATGTCCTCTCTCATCCAGCCGGCAGGACACCCACCAGTCCCTGTACCCCAGCATGTCCTCTCATCCAGCAGGCAGGACACCACCAGTCCCCTGTACCCCACCATGTCCTCTCATCCAGCAGGCAGGACACCCACCAGTCCCCTGTACCCCAGCATGTCTCTCATCCAGCAGGCAGGACACCCACCAGTCCCTGTACCCCACATGTCCTCTCATCCAGCAGGCAGGACACCCATCAGTCCCCTGTACCCCAGCATTCCTCTCATCCAGCAGCAGGACATCCACCTAGTCCCCTGTACCCCACCATGTCCTCTCATCCAGCAGGCAGGACACCACCAGTCCCCTGTACCCGCAATGTCCTCTCATCCAGCAGGCAGGACATCCACCAGTCCCCTGTACCCCACCATGTCCTTCATCCAGCAGGCAGGACACCCACCAGTCCTGTACCCCAGCATGTCCTCTCATCCAGCCGGCAGGACACCCACCAGTCCCCTGTACCCCACCATATCCTCTCATCAGCCGGCAGGACACCCACCAGTCCCTGTACCCACCATGTCCTCTCATCCAGCCGGCAGGACACCCACCAGTCCCCTGTACCCCAGCATGTCCTCTCATCCGCCGGAGGACACCCACCAGTCCCCTGTACCCCACCATATCCTCTATCCAGCCGGCAGGACACCCACAGTCCCCTGTACCCCACCATGTCCTCTCATCCAGCCGGCAGGACACCCACCAGTCCCCTGTACCCCAGCATGTCCTCTCATCCAGCAGGCAGGACCACCCACCAGTCCCCTGTACCCACCATGTCCTCTCATCCAGCAGGCAGGACACCCACCAGTCCCCTGTACCCCAGCATGTCCTCTCATCCAGCAGGCAGGACACCCACCAGTCCCCTGTACCCCACCATGTCCTCTCATCCAGCAGGCAGGACACCCACCAGTCCTGTACCCCAGCATGTCCTCTCATCCAGCAGGCAGGACCCACAGTCCCCTGTACCCCAGCATGTCCTCTCATCAGCAGGCAGGACACCACCAGTCCCCTGTACCCCAGTATGTCCTCTCATCCAGCAGGCAGACATCCACCAGTCCCCTGTACCCCAGCATGTCCTCTCATCAGCAGGCAGGACACCCACCAGTCCCCTGTACCCAACATGTCCTCTCATCCAGCAGGCAGGACACCCACCAGTCCCCTGTACCCCAGCATGTCCTCTCATCCTGGGTTGTTAGTATTCATGGGCATAATGCTGCCTCCCTGGGGATGGAGAGAGAGGTAATACCTGCTGCTCCCTATCCTCTCCTCCACTGTTCATTCCATCCCTCTATCCTACACGCTTCCCTAGTCACTGTCCTTATCCTCCCTTCTCTTCACCCTTTCATCCCTCTATCCTACACGCTTCCCTAGTCACTGTCCTTATCCTCTCTCTCTTCCCCTTTCATCCTCCATTCTCCACTCTTCCGTAGTCACTGTCCTTATCCTCCCTTCTCTTTACCCTTTCATCCCTCCATTCTCCACTCTTCCCTAGTCACTGTCCTTATCCTCCCTTCTTCTTCACCCTTTCATCCCTCTATCCTACACGCTTCCCTAGTCACTGTCCTTATCCTCCCTTCTCTTCACCCTTTCATTCCTCCATTCTCCACTCTTCCGTAGTCACTGTACCATCTTCCCCTTCCCCTCCACCCCTCACTCCACTCCTCCCTAATCAGCGCCCCTAATCCATCCCTCCATCCCTCTATTTCTCTTCAACACTCCCCTCCATCCCTCTATTTCTCTTCAAACCTCCCTCCATCCCTCTATTGCTCTTCAATCCATCCCTCCATCCCTCTATACTCTTCAATCCATCCCTCCATCCTCTCCTAGTTCCCTCCCTCCCTTCCTTCCCCCAGGCAGCCTCTGTCACCTGGGCAGCAGCTGGACGAGGCAGCCCCCTTCTCTGCCCACTGTGCTCATGCCAGGCTCACAACCTCTGAGGAGGTGGCAGTGATGCCAGGTGAGCCATTAACACAGCCACCCTCCAGGCATGTAGCCCTCACATCCAAGTGTGAGTGTGTGTGAGTGTGTGTCTGCGTTTGCGTGTAATGCCCACACATTGAGGACCACACACACACACACACACACACACACACAAAACAAACACACACACAGCACACACACTCATATGCAATCACACGTGTTCACTCTCCAACCAACACATGCACGGACACACACACGCACTCATACAAGCTGGTGAAAAGGATGTTGTTGCCAAGACACATTCACAAATCCAGGCCTTTGGATGTGCAATACTTAAGGTCCAGCCCCACAGTACACTGGTGTCAACAGGATACAAAGTGTATCATTGAAGAGGTTGAGACTGAGACAGGTAGCGTGCATTGGCTTCAGTGAGAGTTGATACACTCAGTGACCATGTAGTGTGTGTGTGGCCTGCAGGTCAAGAAGTGTGTGTGGGCTCTGTTGGCTTGTCTTCCCTTGCCGGGCTAGCAGGCATGAGGCTGAGGGGTCTCTCTATCTCTCTTTATCTCTCTATTTCTATCACTCTCTCTTTCTCTTCTATTCCCTCTTTCCTCTCTCTCCTTTTCAAGGATGGACGTCTGCCAGGATCCTTTTCAGCTACTCAGCAATTTAGCAGGTTCCTCTCTGCCTCTGTCTGTATTTCAGAGGCTAGAGCGAGATAGAGAATGGATTGAATTCCTGTCTCTTCCAGTGCGACAGTACAACTATACCCTCTGTACTACTGTATAGTCTGGGGTTTCCTGTCTGCCTGTCCTGCCTGCTGCTCTGTCTGTCTGTCTGTCTGCTGTCTGTCTGTCTGTCTGTCTGTCTGTCTGTCTGTCTGTCTGCTCCTGTCTGTCTGTCTGTCTGTCTGTCTGTCTGCTGCTGTCTGTCTGTCTGCTCTGTCCTGCTTCTGCTCTGTCTGTCTGTCTGTCTGTCTGTCTGTTCTGTCTTGTCTGATCTGCCTGCCTGCTGATCCTGTCTGTCTGTGTCTGTCTGTCTGTCCCTGTCTGTCTGTCTGTCTGTCCTGTCCTGTCTGTCTGTCTGTCTGTCTGTCTGTCTGTCTGTCTGTCTGTCTGTCTGTCTGTCTGTCTGTCTGCAGCACATGGAGCTGGTTAGGGGTTAGTGGCTCTTTCAGTGTTACAACCGTTTGTCTGTCTGTCTTGACAGCTGCTGCTTTCTATGTAGCGTGATTCTATTCAAATGGCTTCTTCCTCCTCCCCTCCTTCAGGAAATGTAGAGGCAACAGACACACACACACACTGTTACTTTCAGTCACATTTTCCTCCCTTTTCCTGTGCCTATGGTGTTGAAGGACTGCCTGAATATGAATTCCAAAGGTTTTAGATGGAATATTCCGCCACTTATTTACATAATATCCAGTTAACCACAGGAAGCATATTGGGCGGCCATTCAAAAGGTTTATCACTGTTAAGACCTCTTAGTAGAATGACGTAGCCTAATGATTTGGAATGGGCCTCTTTCTATGATGGTGACGGATAGCCATTGATCGTCATATGTTGTTGTATTGTCAAAGCGCCATTATATTTATCCAGGGTTTGTTTTGTTTTAGTTGTTGAAGAAGAACAATGAATTAAGATGCAATCATTCAAGTTTTCATTTGACTTATGCATCCTTATTGAACTGTTAGGGTAACTAGTGTCACACTTGGATAAGCTGTTGGCGTGTTAAGATATGTGTGTGTGTTTATGTGTGTTTGTGTGCGTGTGTGTGTGTGTGGGAGAGTGTGTGAGAGTGTGTGTGTGTGTGTGTGATTGTGTGTTTGTGTGTGAGATTTGTGTGTGTGTGAGAGTGTGTGTGATAGTGTGTGTGTGTGTGTACTATAAGACATTGATGTAAATGTACATCTGGGGATGTGAGACGTCCAACAATGCAGTTAGAAACGCGTGAACTCAGACAAGATCAATAGATCAGCCTAATCAATCTTAGTCTCTCCTGCGTTCTTCCTCTCTCTCTCTCTCTCTCTCTCTCTCTCTCTCTCTCTTTTTCTCTTTCTCTCTTTTTCTCTCTTTCTCTCTCTTTCTCTCACTTTCTCTTTCTCTCTCTTTCTCTCTCCTGCTTTCTTCCTCTCTCTCTCCTGCTTTCTTCCTCTCGCTCTCTGGTTTATCATCTCCATTTTGGATAGGTAACTCTTCGTGTTGTTGTTTGTTTAGAGTTTTCCAGTTTTCCCAGAAGTGGTTAGATTCTATGGATTCTTCAATGACATTGAGCTGATGTCTGACCTGCCGTTCCTTCTTTCCCGTAGTGTATTTCTGTTTTAGTGATTCACCATAGTGAAGGTGTAGACTCAGCTCTTCTGGAACTATGTTTTTGGTTGGACAGGTTTCTCAATTTCTTTCTTAGGTTTTTGCATTCRTCATCAAACCATTTGTCATTGTTGTTAATTTTCTTAGGTTGTCTGCTTGACATTGTTAGATTTGATAGGGAAGCTGAGAGGTCTAATATACTGGTTAGGTTTTCTACTGCCAAGTTTACACCTTCACTATTACAGTGAAACCTTTTGTCCAGGAACTTGTCTAGAAGYGATTGAATTTGTTGTTGCCTAATTGTTTTTTGGTAGATTTCCAAACTATTTTCCTTCCATCTATAGCATTTCTTAATATTATTCAGTTCCTTTGGCTTTGATGCCTCATAAATGAGCAAAGCTCTGTTCAGTGGTCAGTGATAAAGTAGTCTACAGTACTACTGACAAGAGATGAGCTATAGGTGTACCTATCCTCGGAGCCTACCTTTGACTATTTACATACCCAGTGTTTGACAGAGCTGAGTTGTGAACTGTTTTGGTATTGTTTGGGCATAGGGGCGGGAATGCTGTCACCTTATAGTACGTTTTTTACTCTTTTCTGAGGGTGTCGGATTCTTGTCCAGTTCTGATATTTAGGTCGCCAGAGACTAGTACATGTCCCTGAGCCTGGAAATTGTTGATCATCCCCTATAGGATGGAGAAGCTGTCATCGTTAAAGTGTGGGGATTCTATTGGGGGGATATAGGTAGTACACTTGAAGACATTTTTCTCTGTTGAGATCATTTCTTTGTTAATTTCTAGCCAGATGTAAATTGTTCCTGTTTTGACTATTTTCAAAGAGGGGGTTAGGTCTGCTCTATACCAAATTAGCATACCCCCTGAGTCTCTTTCCTGTTTCACACCTGGTAGTTTAGTGGAGTGGGACTACCAGCTCTCTGTAACCTAGAGTGCAACCAGTGGGCCTGTCTCCTCTACACCATGTTTCTTGTAGGATGACAATGTCTGTATTTCCGATTTCTTGGATGAAGTCCAGGTTCCTGCTCTTTAGGCCGAAGGCAGATGACCTCATACCTTGTATATTCCAGGATGAGATAGTAAAAGCTTTGTGTTCCATAGGGTCTAGTGTTGTTTTTGTGTGGTTTAGGCCCAATCATCACATTAGGTGTGAGCAGAGTATGTTGAGCATCTGATACATACCTCTTAGGTAAGAGAGAGATTAGTTTTTTCCCTGTTTTCTACATTGTAAATAATAGCATAAAACTATGAATAACACACATGGAATCATGTAGTAACCAAAAGTGTTAAACAAATCAAATATATTTAGATTCTTCAAAGTAGTCACCCTTTGCCTTGTTGACAACTTTGCACACTCTTGGCATTCTCTCACCAGCTTCCCCTGGATGCTTTTCCAACAGTCTTGAAGGAGTTCCACATATGCTGAGCACTTGTTGGCTGATTTTCCTTCACTCTGCGGTCCGACTCATCCACATCATCTCATTGGGTTGAGGTCGGGTGACTGTGGAGGCCAGGTCATCTGATGCAGCACTCCATCACTCTCCTTCTTGGTCAAATGGCCATTACACAGCCTGGAGGTGTGTTGGTCATTGTCCTGTTGAACAACAAATGATAGTCAGACTAAGTGCAAACCAGATGGGATGGCGTATCACTGCAGTATGCTGTGGTAGCCATGCTGGTTATTGTGCTTGAATTTCTAAATAAATCACAGACAGTGTTACCAGCAAAGCACCCCACACCATCACACTCCTCCTCCATGCTTCTTGGTGGGACCACACATGCGGAGATCATACGTTCACCTACTCCGCGTCTCACAAAGACACAGCGGTTGGAACCAAAAATCTCAAATTTGGATTTATCAGACCAAAGGACAGATTTCCACCATTGTGGTGTTGAGGTTCTGGTCTGGGTCTGGGCTGGCTGTTCTGCTGGTTTGTCTGGGGGGGGGGGGGGGTTCTGCTCCTGTCACACTCAGCTTTCTGACCTCGTCCTTCAGTGCCATGTGTGCCTCTTTAAGTTCTCTTACCTCAGTCCGTAGAGCAGGCAGCTCTCTCAGACAGCCGTCCATCTCCACCTTCTGCCTCCAGGTCTTGTTGAGGGGGTGTTGTTGTGCTGGTCTGTTTTGTGGGTTTGTTCTGTCTTGATTGTATGGATTCTGATCTCCACCATGTCTTTCTCCAGCTCTGTGTGTTCCGTGTTGGGGGGGGGGGATGACTATCGTTGTCTGCAGGACAGTTTGAAGAGTGTGATCAGACTCACTCAGGATGGAGAGTCATCACAGAGAGAGAGCTTTCCCGCTGTGCTCTCACTTTGATCCTGTAAGGTGCAGGATGCCATTACAGGTTTAGTCCGTCCCCCCCCGACCTGGGTGTGAACCAGGGACCCTCTGCACACATCAACAACGGTCGCCCACGAAGCATCGTTACCCATCGCTCCACAAAGGCCGCGGCCTTGCAGAGCAAGGGGAACCACACTACTTCAAGGTCTCAAAGCGAGTGACGTAACCGATTGAACGCTATTAGCGCGCCTCACTAACTGCTAGCCATTTTCACATTCCCG
>NW_019946299.1:0-4570 GCF_002910315.2 Salvelinus sp. IW2-2015 | reverse complement strand
TTACACTCACCCCCCTTTCGACCTCCTCCTTTTCCGCAGCAGCCAGTGATCCGGGTCAACAGCATCAATGTAACAGTTTAACTTTAGTCCGTCCCCTCGCCCCGACCCGGGCGCGAACCAGGGACCCTCTGCACACATCAACAACAGTCACCCACGAAGCATCGTTACCCATCGCTCCACAAAAGCCGCGGCCCTTGCAGAGCAAGGGGAACCACTACTTCAAGGTCTCAGAGCAAGTGACGTAACCGATTGAAAGGCTATTAGTGCGCACCACCGCTAACTAGCTAGCCATTTCACATCCGTTACACTCTTATAGCGCCGTGCCATGCCAGGGGGTGGTCTGTGTGGAAAATTAACGTTCCCCTCTTTGTAGCAGTCAGCAAATAGTGTTTCTGGATTGTCCTTGAGGAGCTTTTTTTTGTATTTATTCCTTGCAAGGTTAGTTTTAATATCCATGGGGTATTGTAATGACCCCTGGACAGGGATAAGCCATTGGTGCTTCAAAGGCCTCTGCATTTGGGTAGGGTAGAGGGGGAGAAGAGGATGAATGGGTAGTACAGATCAACTCAGGGGACGGGGGTTACGATGTTAACTAATAAAATGATGTCTTCATCAAGGCCTGCTTAGAGGCCATTTTTACTCACTGATCGTCTCTCTAGTGAGCCCAACCAGCATTAACATTCACCTGCCATCAATGGAAAGACCTTGAAGTTGCATCATTTGAGACTTCCATATTTATTACGCCGTTTTCCCTCATTCCTCCTCCTTTTCTTGATTCTCTGGTTAAATCGTGCACCAGTTGTAACTTTGTATGTAGATCAGGGCTGCGTCCCTATTCAATATATAGTGCACTACTTTTGACCAGGGCCCATAGGATCTGGTCAGAAGTCGTGTACCTGTAGGGAATAGGGTGGCATTTGGGACACACCTGCCGCTTTTACTGTCAAAAGATATTGCCTCGCAAAACAGGGCATTGTCAGGAAGGATGACAAGGGGGTTGTTTTATTGTTGCTGGGCGGCTCTGCCAGGAAAGGGGGATGGAGGACCAGGCCAGATCAGTAGCTGTCAATGTCATCTGTCTGTCTGTCTCCTCCTTCATAGGAACATATTCATATGGGCATCTGGTGTCCTTTTAGGCCCACACACACGGGCATGGAAACACACACACACACACGGGCATGGACACACACACACACGGGCATGGACACACACACGCATTGGCATGGACACACACGCACAAGTTCACACTCTGGCACCCCCGATGCATTTGGGTATTGCTCATCACTCATGCACATGAGTGCACACACACATCGACTTGCGGACACACACACATACACACACACACACACACACACATTGTGTCATTCACAGCACAGCAACAAGCTACTGTCATAGTGACACATAAACAGATACACACAGACACAATGCTGGTCCTGACAGTAAGATGAATGTGATAGAAAGGCTTTCTCTAACTGTCCCAAGACATATCTACTACTAACAGACCCCCCTGCCCCTCTCTCACCCTAGTGGCCTGCCCTCCCCCTNAATAAATCACTGACAGTGTCACCAGCAAAGCACCCCCACACCATCACACCTCCTCCTCCATGCTTCACGGTGGGAACCACACATGCGGAGATCATACGTTCACCTACTCTGCGTCACAAAGACACAGCGGTTGGAACCAAAAATCTCAAATTTGGATTCATCAGACCAAAGGGGGGTGACTATCGTTGTCTGCAGGACAGTTTGAAGAGGTGTGATCAGACTCACTCAGGATGGGAGAGTTATCACAGAGAGAGAGCTTTTCCCGCTGTGCTCTCTCTTTAATCCTGTAATGGTGCAGGATGTCCTGCACCATTACTGTCCCAGACTTGTACACGTTGACAGAGGTTGTTTACATTTCCTCAATATCTAATAATTCTGAGTTTCCACCCTGGGCCAATACCCTCTCTCTTGCCATAGGGGTAGTGTGCTCTTATAGCACCGTGCCGTGCCAGGGGGTGGTCTGTGTTAATATAGCACTGTGCCATGCCATGGGGTGGTCTGTGTGGAAAATTAACGTTCCCCTCTTTGTAGCAGTCAACAAATAGTGTCTCTGGATTGTCCTTGAGGAGCTTTTTTTTTGTATTTATTCCTTGCAAGGTTAGTTTTAATATCCATGGGGTATTGTAATGACCCCTGGACAGGGATAAGCCATTGGGGCTTCAAAGGCCTCTGCATTTGGGTAGGGTAGAGGGGGAGAAGAGGATGAATGGGTAGTACAGATCAACTCAGGGGAAGGGGGTTACGATGTTAACTAATAAAATGATGTCTTCATCAAGGCCTGCTCAGAGGCCATTTTTACTCACTGATCGTCTCTCTAGCGAGCCCAACCAGCATTAACATTCACCTGCCATCAATGGAAAGACCTTGAAGTTGCATCATTTGAGACTTCCATATTTATTGCGCCGTTTTCCCTCATTCCTCCTCCTTTTCTTGATTCTCTGGTTAAATCGTGCTCCAGTTGTAACTTTGTATGTAGATCAGGGCTGCGTCCCTATTCAATATATAGTGCACTACTTTTGACCAGGGCCCATAGGATCTGGTCAGAAGTCGTACGTGTACTGTAGGGAATAGAGTGGCATTTGGGAACACCTGCGGCTTTATGTCAAAAGATTATTGCTGCAAAACAGGGATGTCCAGGAAGGATGAAAAGGGGGTTGTTTATTGTTGCTGGGGGCTCTGCGGTAAAGGGGGATGGAGGACAGGCAGATCAGTAGCTGTCAAGTCATATGTCTGTCTGTCTCTCGCTTCAAGGAACATATTCATATGGGATCTGGTGTCCTTTTGGCCACACCAAGGGCATGGAAAACCACACACACAGGGCATGGACACAAGCATTGGCTGGACAACTGGCCAGTTAATCTGGCACCCGATGCATTTGGTATTGCTCATCATCATGCACATGAGTGACACACACATCGACTTGCGACACCCACATAACCCAACACAACACATTGGTGTCATTTCCAGAAAACAAGCTACTGTCATAAGTGAACATAAAAGAATCAAACAGACACAAATGACTGGTCTGACGTAAGATGGAATGTGATAAGAAAGGCTTTCTTCTAATGTCAAAGACATATCTAGCTATAACAGACCCTGCCTCTCGTACCTAGTGGCTGCCTCGCCCTGCCTTCTACCCTGTGGCTCCCGCTCCCCTGCCCTCTCCTTCACCTAGTGGCTGCCTCCCCCTCCCTCTCTCACCTAGTGGCTCCTTCACCCTGTCCCTCTCTCATCCTAGTGGCCTGCTCCTGCCTCTCTCACACTAGTGGCTGGCCCTCCCTGCCCCTTCTCACCTAGTGTACTCCCTGGCTCTCTATCCATAGTGGCCTGCCCTCTGCCCTCTCTCACATAGTGGCCTGCCCTCCCCTCCGCCTTCTCACCTGTGGATCCCCTCCTGCCCTCTTCACCACTAGTGAAGCTCACTCCCCCTGCCCCGTTGCTCTCACCTAGTGGCCTGCGCTCACCCTGCCTCTCTCCGCCTCGTGTTCTCCCTCCCTGCCTCTCTCACCTAGTGGCTCCTCCCCCCTTGCCCCACTCGTACCCTATGGTCTCCCTATCCTGCCTTCTCACTAGTGTCCCCCCCTGCCCTTTCACTACGTGAGATCGCCTCCCTGCCCCTCTCTCACCATAGTGACTCCTCCCTGCCTCTTCACTAGTGGTCCCCTCCCCTGCCCCTCTTCACGCCTATGTGGCTCCCTCTGCCTCTGCTCACTAGTGGCTACCTCGCCCTTCCCCCTCTCTACCTAGTGGCCTGCCTTCCCCTGCCCTTCTCTCACGACTAGTGGCCTTAACCCCCCCCCCCCTGCCCACTGCTCACCTAATGGTCTCCCTTCTCTGCCTCTCTCAACTAGTGCCCCCCCCGCCCTGCCCCTCTTCACCTAGTGGGTCCCTCCTGCCCCTCTTCAACCTAGTGGCCTCTCCCTCCCGTCCTCTCTCACCTAGTGGCTCCCTCACTGCCCCCTCTTCACCCTAGTGCTCCCTGCCCCTCTCTCAACTAGTGCCTCCCTCCACCTGCCTTCTACCCTAGTGGCCTCCTCCCCTCCCTCCCCTGCCCTCGGCTCACCTAGTGCCCCCTGCGCCCTCCTCTCCCTAGTGAGTCCTCCCTGCCACTCTCTCACCTAGGTGGGCGCCTCTACTGCCTCTCTTACACTAAGTGGCACTCTCTCCCCCTGCCCCTCTCTCACCCTAGTGGCTCCCTCCTTCCTTCTCACCTAGTGGCTCCTCCCCTGCCCCTCTCTCCTAGTGGCCTCTCCCTGCCCTCTTCAGCTATTGGCCTCCTGCCCTCTCTTTCACCTAAGTGCCTCCCTCGCCTGCCCCTCTCTCACCCTAGTGGACTCCCCTCCTCCCCTGCCCTCGCTCACCCTACGATGCCCCCCCATTCCTCTCTCACCTAGTGACCTCCTCCCCTCCTCTCTCACTAGAGGTCCTCATCTGCCTCCTCTACCATAGTGGGCTCCCTGCGCCCTCTCTCACCTAGTGGCCTCCCCTCCCCTGCCCGCTCTTCACACCTAGAGGCTCCCCTTCC
>NW_019946298.1:30769-32523 GCF_002910315.2 Salvelinus sp. IW2-2015 | reverse complement strand
CACACAGGAGGCTTCAGAGAGCAGCTGGCAGGTACCGATACACAATTCCACAAACCTAAAGTATTTTAGAAGTTTTATTTCCAGATAAAAGGTTAATATGTAATATGTGGTCTGCGGTCATTACCACTAGACCAGCACACCAAGCCCGTTGTCAAGCCCGTTGTCAAGCCCGTTGTCAAGCCCGCTGTCAAGCCTTCTGAACCACTTATTCTACAACACTCCCTCCAGATAATGGATCATGTCTTTTCCTGACCGACTGCTACACTACCTTCAGAAAGTTTTCACTCTGCTTGAATTTAAAATGGATGACATTTAGATTTCTTTTGCCACTGGCCTATACACAATACCCCCGTAATGTGAAAGTGGAATTATGTTTAGTCATTTTTACAAATGTAATTAAAAAGGAAAAGCTGAAATGTCAATAAGTATTAAACCCCTTTGTTATGGCAAGCCTAAGTTCAGGAGTAAAAATTTGCTTTAGTCACAATAAGTTGTATGGACTCACTCTGTGTGAAATAGTGTTTAACTAATTTCTGTACCCCACACATACAGATAATTGTAAGGTCCCTCAGTCGAGTAGTGAATTTCAAACACAGATTCAACCACAAAGACCAGAGAGGTTTTCCAATACCTCGGAAAGAAGGGCTATTGGTAGATGGGTAAACATTTTAAAAAACAGATATTGAATATCCCTTTGAGCATGGTGAAGTTATTAATTACACTTTGGATGGTGTATCAATACACCCAGTCACTACAAAGATACAGGCGTCCTTCCTAACTCAGTTGCTGCAGAGGAAGGAAACCGCTCAGGGATTTCACCAGAAGGCCAATGGGGACTTTAAAACAGAGTTTAATGGCTGTGATAGGAGAAAACTGAGGATGGATCAACAACATTGTAGTTACTCCACAATACTAACCTAAATGACAGAGTGAATAGAAGGAAGTCTGTACAGAATAAAAATATTCTAAAACAAGCATCCTGTTTGAAACTCGGCACTAAAGTAAAACTGCAAAAAATGTGGCAAAGCGATTTAACTTTCTGTCCTGAATACAAAGTGTTATGTTTGGGGCAAATACAACACATTACTGAGTATAACTCTCCATATTTTCAAGCATAGTGTAGTGGTGGCTGGATCATGTTATGGGTATGCTTGTAAACGTTAAGGACTGGGGGCCGCAGTTTACTGTAAAACACTTGTGGTCTAGGCCAGGTTACTGTAAAACACTGTGGTCTAGGCCAGGTTACTGTAAAACACTGTGGTCTAGGCCAGGTTACTGTAAAACACTGTGTCTGGCCAGGTTCTGTAAACACTGTGTCTGGCCAGGTTACTGTAAAACACTGTGGTCTAGGGCCAGGTTACTGTAAAACACTGTGGTCTAGGCCAGGTTACTGTAAAACACTTGTGGTCTAGGCCAGGTTTACTGTAAAACACTGTGGTCTCGGCCAGGTTACTGTAAACACTGTGGTCTAGGCCAGGTTACTGTAACACACTGTGTGGTCTAGGCCAGGTTTCAGCGTGGTGTACTGTAACACTGTGTGGTCTAGGCCAGGTTACTGTAAAACACTGTGGTCTAGGCCAGGTTACTGTAAAACCTGTGTGGTCTAGGCCAGGTTACTGTAACACACTGTGGGTCTAGGCCAGGTTACTGTACACACTGTGGGTCTAGGCCAGGTTACTGTAACACACTGTGGGGTCTAGGCCAGGTTACTGTAACACACTCTGTGGGTCTAGGCCCAGTTGTTTACCTGTAAC
>NW_019946298.1:18174-23213 GCF_002910315.2 Salvelinus sp. IW2-2015 | reverse complement strand
AGACTGGAGTTTTTCAGTGATAAAAAAAAAACAGAATGGGAGCTAAGCACAGGCAAAAATTCCTAAGAGGAAAACCCTGTTTGTTTGCTTTCCAAACAGACACTGGGAGATGATTTTCCCTTTCAGCAGACAATAACCTAAAACAGCCATAGCCAAATCTACACTGGAGTTTGGCTTACAAGAAGACTGAATGTTCCTGGAGGCAAGAGTTACGTTTTTGGATTTAAAATCTCCTTCAAAATCTATGGCAAGACCTGAAAGGTTCGCTCTAGCAAATGATCAACAACCAATCTTGACAGTTTTGCAAAGAATTTTTGAAAAGCAGAAGGGCAATGTAGCACATTCCAGGTGTGGAAAACTTTGTAGACTTTACCGAGGAGAAAGACTCACAGCTCTGTTAAACTTACCAGAAGGACTCCACAGCTCTTGTAGACTTACCGAGAAAGACTCACAGCGTCTTGTATGACTACCGAGAAAGACCCAGCTCTTGTGACCTAGAAAGATAAGCTTCGGAGCTTACCGAGAAAGCACATGTGTGCAACATGCTCTCTAGTAGATCGTAGGCGAGAAAAGATCTAGCGAGCAAGGCTCTTGAAGAGTAAGGACTAACCAGAAAGACTCACAGCTCTATGTAGGACTTACCGAGAAAGACTCACAGCTCCCTTGTAGACTTACCGAGAAAGAACTCACAGCTCTATGTAGACTTACCGAGAGAAAGAACTCACAGCTCTTGTAGACTTAACCGGAGAAAGACTCAACACTGTGGGGTCTAGGCCAGGTTACTGTAAAACACTGTGGTCTCGGCCAGGTTACTGTAAAACACTGTGGTCTCGGCCAAGTTACTGTCAGTTGAGCTTGTTTGGGGTTGTTGAGGCGATGTTTCATGTCTGTATACCGCTAGGCGATCCACCAGGAGACAATGACATAGACGTTGACGTCGACCTGAACCAACAGGAAGGTAGTATGGCTTTAGTTATTTACCTGGGATGTCTCTTGCTGTATTCTTCACAGCCTTAAACCTTCTCTTCCTGTTGACTACATCTCTTAACAACACACTGATTATCTGGGTGGTTTAAATCAACAATGTGTCGAAGGAGCGTGATGAACTGGTTCCTAATGACGCTCTTCCTATACCAGGTCTTAAGGGTYGAGTACTTATTCTGTAGGGAGTACTGACTGGTGTTTCATTAAAATTGTTCACAAGTTGGATTCCATTTAATATTTTATTGTGTTGGTCAAACTAACAGGAAGTTAATTAGCTATATATTCATCAARGTAGACTGAGAGGGAATGGTTATACTGTGATATTATGTAAACAGCACTGGTATTCTCTTGTAAGAATATGACTCACTCTCCTAATGTGACTCACATTAGCAACAATGTACATTACAGTAACTTTACTGTTAACATTGGCACATCGCCTAGCAGTGGAGCTGAGCTCACGACATCACTGTCTGTAGTGGCAGAGAAACCAGGTTAGATAAACTCTAGCGCCTTCTGGTGTCTGCACGTCCCTGTATTCTATAGATAACAGACGGCCTTTCCGTGATCTACCACTAATCAGCTATCGTCACACCAGGCCTTCAGGCACCAGTGAAACCTGTCCATCTCTTTGCAGTGAAGTGGGGTCTCCCTGGAGACCGTAACATGAACAGTAGTYTTGCTGAGGCAGCAGGTCTGAGTCGCCTCACACTGAGACAAAGCTTGTGTCATTACTGCTGATGTGAGTCGGGCTTTCTAAATACATTTGACTGATTTTGATATTGATTGACACCTGGTGGAGGAAAAGGTTAATTATTTATCGTTTTGTTCCCGATTCCACGTGGATTCTGATCAGAACATCTTGGACTTATTGGTTCCGTTAGTAGTACAGGTATTGCAAACTYTTACAGACTACAAAGGGAAGCACAGCCGAGAGCTGCCCAGTGACACGGGCCTACCAGATGAGCTAAATCACTTCTATGCTCGCTTTGAGGCAAGTAACACTGAAACATGCATGAGAGCATCAGCTGTTCCGGACGACTGTGTGATCACGCTCTGCAGCCAATGTGAGTAAGACCTTTAAACAAGTCAACATTCACAAGGCCGCAGGGCCAGACGGATTACCAGGCTGCATACTCCGAGCATGCGCTGACCAACTAGCAAGTGTCTTCACTGACATTAACTGCCCTGAACAAGGCAGTTAACCCACTGTTCCTAGGCTGTCATTGTAAATAAGAATTTGTTCTTAACTGACTTGCCTAGTTAAATTAATAAAAAATGTGTGTAAGTGCTGTGCTTGTTGAAAGTCCTTTCCTATAAGCGTGCTGAAATTCTGTTGTCAATTTGTTTACTGTGAAATAMCATTGTATCTGGTCAAACACCATTTTTCCCAGAAGTTTACTAAGGGTTGGTAACAGGCTGATTGGTCGGCTATTTGAGCCAGTAAAGGGTGCTTTACTATTCTTGGGTAGCGGAATGACTTTTGCTTCCCTCCAGGCCTGAGGGCACACGCTCTCTAGTAGGATGAAATTGAAGATATGGCAAATAGGAGAGGCAATATTGCCCGCTATAATCCTCAGTAATTTCCCATCCAAGTTGTCAGACTCCGGTGGTTTGTCGTTGTTTTCTCACCTCTTCCACACTCACTTTACGGAATTCAAAATTACAATTCTTGCCTTCTCATAATTTGATCAGATATACTTGGATGTGTAGTGTCAGKGTTTGTTCCTGGCATGTTTTTAGCCTAAGTTTGTTAATCTTGCCAATTAAAAAAAATATTTAAGTAGTTGGCAATATCAGTCAGTTTTGTGATGAATGAGCCATCTGATTCAGTGAATGAAGGAGCGGAGTTTGCCTTTTTACCCAAAATGTAATGTAAGGTGCTCCAAAGCTTTTTAATATTGTTATTTATGTAATTTATCTTTGTTTCATAGTGTAGTTTATTCTTCTTTTTTTTTCAGTTCAGTCACATTTCTGAATTTGCAGTACGTTTGCCAATCGGTTGTACAGCCAGACCTAGGTGCTAGTGTAAAATCTGATCTGTTAAAATGCTTTCTCTAAAGTGCAGACAGTAGTCAGCCTGTTAGGGTAGTGTCATCAGGATATTTCAGATGATGAATGATTATTCRCTGGGGCTCAGGGTGAATTTGCCCCCAGATGCTGATCTTAGGTCAGTTTTGTGTTTTCCCCACAAATGGTTAAGGTTAGGATTGGGGTGAGGGGAAGCTGATCCTAGATTTGTACCTGAGGGCAACTTTACCTCAGAGCTACTGTGTAACGGAGGAGGAACACATGTACCACGAAGTTTCTGACATCCATTTCCTGTCCTACTGAAGCCTTTAGTTAAGTGTGGTTTGGAGAACGCTGTCCGTCCATGCTGCCCGTGATGAAACCAGAGTTTACTGTTGTCAAGGGAACTGCTGTGAGCTAAGAGTTTAGCGTTAGCCACATGTACCGTGTCTAGAGAGAGTTATGAATGTACCGCGTGTTCGAAGTGGTTTTCCTGTATATGCAGAATGTACCGTGTCTCAGGGCAGGCTAATAGAATGGTTTCTGGTATAGCAGAATGTACCGTGTCTCAGGGCAGGCTACTAGAAGGTTTCCTGGTATAGCAGAATGTACCGTGTCGAATGGTTTCTGGTATAGGCAGAATTACGGTGATGGTTTCCTGGTATAGCAGAATGTACCGGGTCTCAGGCAGGCTACTAGAATGGTTTCTGGTGTATAGGCAGAAATGTACCGTGTCTACAGGGCAGGCTACTAGAATGGTTTCCTGGTATAAGCAGACTGTACCGTGTCTCAGGGCAGGCTACTAGAATGGTTTCCTGGTATAGCAGAAATGTACCGTGTCTCAGGGCAGGCTACTAGAAGGCTTTCGCTGGTGTAGCAGAATGTACCGTGTTCTCAGGGCAGGCTACTAGAATGGTTTCCTGGTATAGCAGACTGTAACGTTGTCTCAGGGCAGGCTACTAGAATGGTTTCCTGGTATAGCAGAATGTACCGTGTCCTCAGGGCAGGCTACTAGAATGGTTTCCTGGTATATGCAGAATGTACCGTGGTCTCAGGGCAGGCTACTAAATGGTTTCCTGGTATAGCAGAATGTACAGTGTCTCAGGGCGCTACTAGAATGGTTTCTGGTATAGCAAGACTGTACCTGTGTGCCTCAGGGCAGGCTACTAGAATGGTTTTCTGGTATAGCAGAATGTACCGGTGTCTAGGGCGGCTACTAGAAAGGTTTTCCTGGTATAGCAGAATGTACCGTGTTCTCAGGGCAGGGCTACTAAATGGTTTCCTGGTATAGCAGGTAGCTGTAGCCGTGTCTGCAGGGCAAGGCTTACTAGAATGGTTTCCTGGTATACGGCTAGAATGTACCGTGTCTCAGGGCTAGGCCTACTAGAATGTGTTTCCTGGTATAGCAGAATGTACCGTGTCTCAGGGCACGGCTTACTAGAATGGTTTCCTGTATAGCAATACCTGGTCGATGGTCGTAGGAAATGTACGCGTGTCTAAGGGCAGGCTACTAGATGGTTTCCTGGTATAAGGCAGAATGTACCGTGTCAGGGCAGGCTACTAGAATGGTTTCCTGGTATAGCAGATGTACCGTGTCTCAGGGCAGGCTTACTAGAATGGTTTCCTGTATATGCAGAATGTACCGTGTCTCAGGGCAGGCTACTAGAATGGTTTCCTGGTATAGCAGAATGTACCGGGTGTCTCAGGGCAGGCTACTAGAATGGTTTTTCGCTGGTATAGCAGACATGTACCGGTGTCTCAGGGCAGGCTACTAGAATGGTTTCCTGGTATAGCAGATGTACCGTGTCTCAGGGCAGGCTACTAGAACTGGTTTCCTGGTATAGCAGAATGTACCGTGTCTCAGGGCAGGCTACTAGAATGGTTTCTGGTATAGCAGAATGTACGTGTCTCAGGGCAGGCTACTAGAATGGTTTCCTGGTTATAGCAGAATGTACCGTGTCTCAGGGCAGGCACTAGAATGGTCTTCGCTTTACATATTGTTTCGTCATATAATTGCATAACTTGTTTTTCCTCTTCTTTTGAAGACA